>NW_019396309.1:1962-68767 GCF_000591075.1 Eurytemora carolleeae | reverse complement strand
TAGTTTGATGTATCACATGCAACTGTTATTCTAACTTGGGCCAAACTTAGCACATAAGTATTCAAAGATATTTTCTTTTATTGCGCGCGCGCGCGGACATTTAAGCCTTTGGGGTTGAATTTTTTTAGCGCATATTTGTTTCAAGAGTGTCAGGAAAAATTTTCAAGTGCAATTAATGAAGTTAACATGGATTTACTGTCAAAAAAGTCGTATTTTTTCTCAAAAAGCGCGCGCGCGCGCGCACTTTTGCTCAGATTCCTTCAAAACCAAAAAATGCACATAATATACATAATTCTGAGTTTGCATGCAAAAAATCAGCCTCCTACGACAATTCTAAGTTATGTTTAACCACTGTTTAAATTTTCCGGAGAGTAATACGTTTTGTGCCCCCCCCCCCCTTAAGTCAATTTTTTATCGATTATTAAATTTAGAATCTAACAATTCAGAGGAAATTAGTTCCAAACGCGATTTGGCCCATCACTTAATATTAGAAATAGGCCATTTTCCCGTTTTGGAACAAATATCCCCGGCAATTCTACGCCCACTAAGGACAAGAAGAAACTAATTTTAAGTGACAATTTTTGCTGCAAAAGGGATGAGGGTTCATAATACTTTTCTACCTGATGATCCATAGAAATAACCGGTTTCTTCCCTAACAATAGCAAACTCTCTACAGCATCTGAGTTAGAGATCGGGGTAGAGGCCGACCTCCTAAACACAGGGTTGTTTATTTTCCTGTAAAATCTTCCCCCCCTTCCTTTTGAAAATAATTTTTTCCCCTAGAAAGGCATGTTTTTTGGGTAGAAAGTATGAAAAAGCCAAAATCATTTGTTTAGTCCTTTGAGGGGAAATGATTTTCAAAAATGTAAGGTGATGTGTGGGACACCCTCAATGCCTCATGTTTCAAATGTAACATAAAGGGTTACCCCCAAAGTAAAAGACTGTAAAGACGACTGGAAACTCGTAAAATATGACAATCCCAAGTTCTAATTTAGTCTTATGCCTTACATATAGTCTTTTAATGGTTTGCAGAGAACCATGAATTGACAGAAAAAGTATAAATTCACTACAGTCGTCTCTGAAGTCTCCTTCTTAGATGGTAACCGTGCATATATAAATATGATCTAGTATCTATATATATTCACTGCAGGGGTGTATATAATTCCCATTTTTTATTATTCCCCCCCTCAATTTTTTTTGAGTACCTTCCCAAAATGTGAAAAGCGAAAAATACATAATTTTTAATATTTATATTGCAGTGCATACTAATCCCTAAAATCATGCATTTTAAAAAGCATAAACGCGCCGCAGGTAAATTTTTTTTTAAATTTTGACAAAAAAAGTCTGGATTAATTGTCAGTCAAAATTTTGATTGGAGAACTTGGGAGAGCTACGGGAAGGTTTTTAGTTTGGTTTCAAGATGTGCAAGTTGAGTGGAAAAATAGCTAAATTCGTAGTTTACGACCAAGTGCGGGTAAACGGCGCGGCGTGAGTAACTATGAGTAACCTGGGCAACGCTGGGTTCCCAAGATAAGTGGAAAATAAAACTTTACCTAGCAAGAGGAATTCCGTTCATTGAGAAGAGTGGTCCCGAGGATTCATGGAAGTCCATCTAGAGAATCAATTTTACCTTATTCATTGATTGAAGGTCAAAACTAATAATTCAGAGTCTGTAGTTAATTTAGTAGTACATTACGTCCTCCAATTTGTAAATGACGTGGGGGGGAGTGTCCAAACATTATTTTCTTGTAAATTACCCAGATCCGTATACGATTTTTGGACCCCCTCCCCCCTTCTGTCAATTTTGTACATGACCACTAATTTTAAGTTATTTTGTATCATTTTAGAGTTATGTTGGACCGAGCGCTGCGGACTAGGGGGCCGGGCTATGAGGCCACATGAATAATTTTATCCATGTGTTACATATGAGATCCATGGTACAAAATTGAAAGGAGAGGGGAGGGGGGGTCCAGAAATCGTTTACTAGGAAATAACCAAATTACCATAAGAGTTAATTTGGCAGTATACTAATCCAGTGGTGGAAATAGGGGGGTTATAGAGGTTATTTCCCCCCCCCCCCAGAATCCTCGGGCTAATTATCCCCCCCCCAAACTTGAATCTTAATGTTGATTTTAAAATTTAAAAAAGGTTGATTTTAAAAATTGAATATCTTTAAAATTTACAAAATAATTGAATATTAAGATATTTCAGATTTTAAGTCAACATATTCTAAATGATGATCATTATAGATGTCCAAAAATCGGTGCTATGGAAACGTCTCAACACAGAAATGCTTCAAAAAAAGCGGAAACCCATAAAAAACCGGTTTTTATGAGGCCTTTCCTCAATTTCTGCAAGAAAAACGGAAATCCCTCACAAACCCGTTTTTTTTTTAACTTTTAAAACTTTATTTTGTTTAGGCGTTTACTCTTTTTTTTGAGGCGTTTCCGGGTTTTTTTTGAAGCATTTCCGTTTTTTGAAAAAAACTTTTAAAACTTTATTTTGTTAAGGCATTTCCTCTTTTTATTGAGGCGTTTCCGTTTTTTTAAAAACTTTTTAAAACTTTATTTTGTTGAGGCGTTTCCTCTTTTTTTGAGGCGTTTCCGATTATTTTTGAGGCATTTCCGTTTTTTGAAAAAAAGAAACTTAAAACTTCATTTAGTTGAGGTGTTTCCTTTTTTTTGGGGCGTTTCCGTAAAATTTTTGAGGCGTTACAGTATGTTTTAAAACTTCATTTATTGAGGCGTTTCCGCAAAATGTTTTAGTGGTTTCCGTATTTTTATAAACTTCATTTAGTTGAGGTTTTTCCTATTTTTTTTTTGAGGCGTTTCCGCAAAATATTTGAGGTTTTTCCGTATTTTTAAAAACTTCATTTAGTTGAGCTGTTAGCTCTTTTTATTTTGACGAGTTTTTGTTTAAAAATAAAGTTTAAAAAGTTTTTTTTTAAAAGCGGAAGCGCCTCAAAAAAAGAGGAAATGCCTCATCTAAATAAAGTTTAAAAACTTTTTTCAAAAACGGAAACACCTCAGAAAAAAGAGGAAACGTCTCAACAAAATAAAGTTTTAAGTTTTTTCAAAAAACGGAAAAGCCTCATAAAAATGGAAACGCCTCTAAAAAAGAGGAAATGCCTCAACAAAATAAAGTTTAAAATTTTTTTTCAAAAAACGGAAACGCCTCAAAAAAAACGGAAACGCCTCAAAAAAAGAGGAAATATTTCAACAAATTAAAGTTTTAAAAGTTTTTTTCAAAAAACGGAAACAACTCAACAAAATAAAGTTTAAAAACTTTTTACAAAAACGGAAACGCCTCAATAAAACGGAAGCGCCTCAAAAAAAAAGAGGAAACACCTCAACTTTAAATATTAGGAAACGCCTCAAAAATATTCGGAAATCCCTCAACATTTTCCAGTTTTGAGGGATTTCCCAAAATAAAACAAAAATTCCTCAAAACCGGTTTTTGAGGCATTTCCGCGTTAAGACGTTTCACGTTCACTAGGACAGACCCCAATTTAGTACGGGCTTTGTATCTAATAAATAACGAAAATTATTTGCAAGGATCAATCCATTTGCAGACGAAAATCATCGATTAACCTTTAAAATAACAACATTTCTTGCTCTATATTCACTTTAGCATTTGATTAAACAATTGAAAACTGTTCATGTTGAATATCTTGTTTTAGTTTTTATAGAATAATTACCTGATTTCCCTGATATTCTTGTGGAAATTGATGAATATTGAATAATGAAATGTGCGCAGTGTCGCAACGTGTGGTAAGTTTCAGCTGAAACACACCCCGGCCTGTAGTACTTAGTAGACAGTGGTGAAATCAAAGTACTGTGTCGGATACACATTTCCTATTGGGCGTCTTACATCATAGAAGGTTGCTCTCATTGGCTGGTATTTTCACCTTTCATTATAATTGGATAAGGCTACAAATAGACACTAGGAATGACGTCATGAAATCAAATAATGAAATAACCATGAAATAACAAAATTTTACTGTAACGACTGTAACGTTAAATATTAAATAACCCCAGGTCCGTGGCCAGCGGAGTATTAAAACGATATCTAAGTGTCGGTCCTCAGAGTCAGGGGGGATAATGTAAAAATGGTGTGCCCCCCCCCTTAAAAATTGAACAAAAACCATGGTAAATTTCTGCAATTTTTATTATCACATAATTAAAACCAAATTTCCATGATAAACAAGAATTGATTCTCCTTCATTTTATAAGGTGGTTGGAGAAAACGTGGAAAAATCAAATATTAGGCACAGAATACAAATTGTTTGACTGGATAGTACTGGATTCAATTTTGAGAGTGAGGCCTTCCAGTTAACCTATATACTTTAAAATTGTTAAAGTAATTATCATAATAACATAATTTTTACATAAATTAAGGTAATAATGTTGGTGATTATATTTTCTTTTTTCAGCGCTTAATAACTTAATAATAAACCCTTTTTTCTATGCGCGAATGAATTTTTTTTATTAATAATCTTCAGAAAACTCTGAAATTTCACTTAGTAAAGCTATATTTTCTAGTAACAAAACGCTTGAGTACTGTGCTATAATGTCGTCTTTCTATTCCATTGTTTTCTGGTTAATGTATGAAATATTTAACATAAGGATTTTTCTTTTTTCCCAATCACAATAATAACAATTGCATCAGACTCTTATAATTAAGATTTTTTGTTCCAAGACCATTTTTTATTAAAGAGGGAGGGGTTTCTGGTTTTTAAAATGATAAGAAAGAAAAATAGTTCAAAATTTACCCTGACTCTAGTTTCAATCTAGTTCCTCTAATTTTCTTATTGTTGTGATACAATAAATCTATAACATATTTATAGGTTTTTGGAAAGCCCTTCACTCTTCAGCTCTGTTTCAATAATCTGTATAACAATTGGCAAATTTGCAAAAATCCAAATATTACTGCAAAATCTAGTTATTAAGCAAAAAAACGCAATTGCAACTAATTATACATTTTTGAAAAGCCCTTAACCCAGCGAATTCTCATGTGCAAAAACATTTACCAAATTTTTAAAACCTAAATGTGTATTCAAGAAAACTGAAAATGTGCAAATTCCCTTTAAAGGCGTCAGTGCAAAATCTGTGCAAAATTCCTTTGTAAAAATTGTGCCATCTGGTCGCTTTTGTCATAGGCTTTCCAAAGAGCTATAAAATGTTATAATTCAATAACTGGAAGTAGGTTTAAGTATAGATTTAGTCCATGGTATAGGTAAAATAAGGCATTTAGTACTCAGTAGGTATAAAAGCCCATATTTTAGCCTTAAGTGATGGGCATGTGTTAGTTAGAAAAGTCAAAAAACTTAAGCTTCCTGGCTAAAATACTTTTTGAGTTATTGCAGAAAAAGATAAGGAGGGTCAAATTTAGAATTCGGTGATGGTGATGGACCAAACCTCTGTAGAGTAAAAAAGTAGATGTAGTTCCACATTTATTGAAAATATATTTCGGTCTGGGTTGACCCTCGTCAGTTCTTTCTATATAATAACCAATAAAATCGATAAAAAAAATTTAAAAAATTGTAAAAAGTCACAAGAAGATAAACAAACAAAAAAGATTATTTAAAAATATAAATTTGGGCTGTCAATTGGACATAAGGGAAACGAACTCAGATTATGAGATGGAAAAAAGATAATTTGCAAATATTCACTTTAAAAAAAAAATGTTTTATGACAGTTATTATTCCTTTAGATTGTTTCTGTCACAATGATTAAAAACAAACTGTTTAGATGTATGTTTATATGAGTGGTGCATTGTGGATACGGCTTGTTTAAGGAGGGGTATTCAAACCTTTTAAAGAATGGGAAATAAACATCTTTTTTTTAACCATACTGAATTACAGTTTACAATTAAATAAAAACTAATTTGTTCTGTTCATTCCTCTGAGTTCAGTCATAAAACCTCTAATGTATTTAGATTCTCGTACTTCAAGTAAACTTCTTCCGTGGTCCCAAACCTTCTCTAGAACGCTAACTTTTAGATGGTAGAGTTCATGTCCAGGAATGTTAAAATGTTCTCCTGTAGGCTGGTTTGTATGGAGATTTCTAATGTAACCAATATGTTCTCTCACTCTTTCATCTGATCTTGTTGTCTGTCCTATATATTGTAGTTTACACAGCTCACATGTATGTATCCAAATACAGTGAACTACATTTCTGGTCTTACAGTTGCAAGTCAAGTTGACCCCCCTCCAGGCTAAATAGTGTTAAACCACCTTGAAAATGTTTCGTTTTAAATAATTTCCTTTTTTTCAGAGATAGATAACATTGATGATTAATGATTTTTGATGAGACACAAACCAGATGGTATATGCATATTATTATAACTATAAATATAAAGATGAGAAAATAAATTAAATGGTATTTCAATGATATTTTCGACTTTCGTTGTATCTTTCATCCCTTCAAGGTGAGGTAAGGCTAATTTAGAGAGATTTGTACTCAGAATACACCAAATTCCTTAATGTGCAATAAACTCTGCATGCAGCTGTACAATTCCAACCGCCAAAACATGATATTGAACCCAGTATTCAAACTTTAGTCGCAATCCAGAGTTATAAAGTTACACATATCAAGATAGAATGGAGCGAGGTATATTAATATTTATCAAAAACCCTCTCCTTCCAAACAAAATTGTATTATTCTTTTAAAACTCTTCAATAAAAGGAGTTAGGATTGAAAACATAGGATTTCTATCCAATACATGAAATTTAGTTTAGTTTGACGTACAATACTCTTCAACAATTGAGGAGTCAGGGTTGAAAACATAGGATTTCTATCCAATACATGCAATTTACTTTAGTTTGACGTACAATATACTCTTCAACAATTGAGGAGTTAGGATTGAAAACATAGGATTTCTATCCAATACATGAAATTTAGTTTAGTTTGACGTACAGTACTCTTCAACAATTGAGGAGTCAGGGTTGAAAACATAGAATTCCTATCCAATACATGCAATTTACTTTAGTTTGACGTACAATATACTCTTCAACAATTGAGGAGTCAGGGTTGAAAACATAGAATTCCTATCCAATACATGAAATTTAGTTTAGTTTGACGTACAGTACTCTTCAACAATTGAGGAGTTAGGATTGAAAACAAAGGATTCCTATCCATTACATGAAATTTAGTTTAGTTTGACGTACAGTACTCGGCCCAGAAGTTGTCTTAACCTATTTGGACAATCTTGAACATGATAAAAAATCAGCAGATGAAAAGACAGATAATAAAGAATATAATGTGGATGGATAGGAATATTGTTGTCTTCATCACTTCTTCTTTTCTTTTCTTTTCTTCTCCAGGGTTCTCGTCGTCAATGTTTCTCTAAAAAAGGAATTTAGTTTTTATAACAAACTCTGATTTTTTAATTCCTATTTCTATGCAATCCATGCATGTTGTAGACCTTAGATTTTTCAAACTATGAATTCTGCTATGGATCAAACAATCTAAGCTTGCAATATCAAAGATTTCAACCATCAGGTTGCAAAGATATAGGGATTAGAAAATTTGAGTCCGTGTCAAAGACTCAATGCCTTTATATTTATCAAAAAAATTGCACGAAGCTCATTAGTATTTAAACTTAAACAATAAAATTACTATCTATACTGAATCAGTGCATTAGATGGCTCTAATAATTATAAATTATCATATAGCCATAACATAAAACAGATTTTGCAATAAACATAACATTATGAGCATGTGTTATCATAAGAAGTGTGCTTAAATGTCCCAAAAGAGTATTCTCATCTTCCGATTCATGTGAACTCTTGAAAATCTGTTCTTTTCATGCATATTTGTCGTTTATATGCATATACAGGGTGTCCCACGAAACATTAGTTAGTAAATAATTTTGAATGTCGTCTTCCATATACTTTGGGACAACCTGTATCTTTACCTATATTATTCAATCTAAACATTTCTGCAGATAAAATTTATCCAGAATTTATTTCTGGCACTTCGTACTTCATATGAAAGGTCTAAAAGGAATCTTGAGTCTCTGCCACAAACTCTGATTTTCTGATCCCTATATTTTTGCAACTCCATGTCGAATATCATCTAGCTATTTCAAACTATGAATTTTATTAGATCAAAAAATAAAAGTTTGGAATATCATAGGTTTAGACCCTCAGATTGCAAAGATACAGAGATCAGAAAATTTGAGTTTGTGAAAAAGGCTCAATTCCTTTACTTTCCAAGTACAAATTTATTCACCTTAGTTTCTTCCTCAAGTTGAGACGGCGGCGTACGTTTGGGTAGATTGTCAATGCCATGCTGAAGCTCAATCACGTCAGGAGTTATATCCAAAATTAATCCTACTGTTGGAACAGTAACAGCCTCATGGACTTCTCTAGAAAAAAAAATTATCAAATAATAAATAAATGCATCGCCATGTATATCAATACACTGAAGACGACTTTCCTTTTTAATTTTGATCAAAGCTTTCAAACAGCAGAAATACACATTTATATAAAGAGAAGTTGTCAATTAACAGCTTCTAAACTTCTTAGCTTGTAATTTAAAAAAATGCTTGTTAGGGATTAGAGTATTACTAATAAAAAAGTTATCTTTGCATTATATTGATATAGTCATCGATCACTGTGTGAAACCCCATTAACAGAAAAACTTTTCCATTTCAGTCCCATGATACTTTTCAAATTCTTTGATATAATGAAGAAAACATTTAAAATATCAGAATACTTTACTTGAGATACTTCAGAATTCTGGTGATCATTACTCCTTATATCAGAATACTTAACCTGAGATACTTCAGAATTCTGGTGATCATTACTCCTTATATCAGAATACTTTACCTGAGATACTTTAGAATTCTGGTGATCATTACTCCTTATATCAGAATACTTTACCTGAGATACTTCAGAATTCTGGTGATCATTACTCCTTATATCAGAATACTTTACCTGAGATACTTTAGAATTCTGGTGATCATTACTTCTAATATCAGAATACTTTACCTGAGATACTTCAGAATTCTGGTGATCATTACTCCTTATATCAGAATATTTTACCTGAGATACTTCAGAATTCTGGTGATCATGACTCCTAATATCAGAAGACACACTAGCAGAGTTACAATGCTTGGCAAGATCACGTAGTAAATCATAGCCTCTTAATAAAATTTTTATAAAATATTGTATTTTTGTGTGTCTTATGTTTGTTTTTTGACAATATATTAAGATATAACAGCTTATCTGCAGTGATACAATGGCTTGCAGTAGAAGAAAATATAATTACAATTTCTAATTCATTTACAGTAACAAAGATTGTTCTAATACTTAGGAAAATAAAAGATTTGATATGTGTTGTACATATGTTCAAATCAAAAATTAAATTCACTCTGCCAAGTTTAAGTGAAATAGCATTTTAAAACGCGTATATTATGGGAATTTGTCCAGGGGGGGGCCTTTTTTGACATTCCAGAGTGCTGTTGGAATTAATTATTTCTTTTTCATCATTACATTGAATTTCTTATTCAAATGAATTTGTTCGTATTTCTTCAAATTCTTAAAATGTCGTCATTTCAAGTAAAATTCCCAGGAAATCTTCAGCAAATGTTTGTAAACAATGAGACATTACAGAAACCAATAACCGAATAAGATTTCTTATATTCGACGATAATTCATCCCTCAAAAATTGAATTTGCGCTCTTGCTGAACAAATATGCACCGTAAAAACGTCTCATAGGTCTCAAATGATTCCTAAAAAAATTCCCCAAAATTCTACATTCTCAGTTCAACTATATACATTGCCGGTCACTCCCTTGCACGCAATTTGCAATGGTGAGTTCTTTTATTCCGCGGAACTCCGGTTAAAAACCCTACAGCTTATTCCTACCATTTCTCCAGAAAGCATGTGGGTTGTGCTCTGGAGCTTCCTGGTCAAGACGTGGATCCAGCAGAATCTAAACATTAAAGGGACTGTACGCTTTATTTCAAGTGACCTTCCTTGCAAAGATTGCATGGCAATGCCCGATTTACAACGGGACCCATGAAAGCTTTATTCAATTTTGAGGGAATTTTTATCCCGTTTTTTACTCACAATTTCATGATCTTAGACAAAAAAGTTTCTTATTTGTTTCAAGGACAGTAGGTAACATTTTATACCGACAAAGCAGGTTTCCCTTTTTATTTCGCGGATTTTGATAAAAAAGCGCACATTTTTATGTAACTTGAATTGAATAAATTTATATACCCAACTGTCTTGTGTTATCATTTGGGAAATTATGTTTCTGTTGTGATTTTTACTTTTTCTTTGTTTTTGGTTAATATTCAAGATTTTACCTTAAACGGACAATAAACAAAAATAAGATTGTTTCCAGAGTTTACAGTAATAAACAGAAAACGATTAAATAGAAAGACGACATTTTAGCAACACTTCAGTGTATTTGTATTGTTTTCTAGACACTCAATAAATCACCAAACTAGTAAAATGGATAAATATGTAATGCACAATTGCTGTGTCTCATGCTCATTGGAGTTTGTAAAGTTATTATTTAATTATAAAAGTCGTCTTCCTATTTCAGACTTTTCTAGTCACTGTACCAGGGACCGAATTTTATGAATTGGAGGGATCGCTGAACTACCTGCTGTCGGTTCATATCCTGAATCACCGATAAACTCTTTAATCAATTACCTTAATCTTCATGAATTCTTAACTTTGAATCGGCGATTCATGATTTGAACTTGCGGTAGGCAGTTAGACATGACGTCACGCAATTTATGAACTCCGATACCACCATGTATCCATGAAACGTACATACCAGGAAGTATCCAAGTAAAAACCCTGCCAGCAGAGCACCAGATATCCAGACCAAACTCAATTTTACAGAGAAGAGCCAGGACTAAAAAATGGTAAATATCACTCTTCGCTAAACGTACTATATATCTTCGGTCAGTGTACTGCAAATTACTGCAGAACACACCGAAAGCCGGAGACAAAATGTCGGTATGTCGGAGACAAAATGTTTGCAGGGATGGGAGATATTTGTCTAAAATACAATACCTTGTTTTTGAAGAAGAAATGAATGAACTGTTTGAGTATCTCCAGCTGAATAAAGAAGAGAGAGGCTCCGAAAAGTCCTAACCTGTTATTATTTCATGATTTTAAATGATTAAAAATTGTTCCACAGTTCTTGACACGAAGATTCTTCCAGGATTGGTTAAATATTTCTTAACATATTTTATGTTTCACGTAAAATGTCTGCAAATGAAAATAACCCTGGCAGTGGGACAATATATTTTTTATCCAAAACTACCAAAAATTGTTCATTTAAACCTACAAGAAAACATTTTAAGTTTTTTTTTCGAATTTAGCGTTTTTAAAAATCAGAGATTACTATAGAGAGGTCAATTTTTTAGCCTTTCCTATACAGGTACCTAAAGTTGTGCCAATAACCACTGAATATGTCCCATCTGTTGGTTTGATATAGGGCCAAAAAAACTTTGGAGACTCTGACAAATTTCAAGGAAAAGTGAGTTAGGGAAGAAATCATCATCATTAGAGTACTATTGGAGGAATTGGAGACACACTTCCCTCAAGTATGGAGAAGTTATAATATAATATAATTATTAGGTGAAAAATCTTCACTAAAAAAGGCCAATTTTTAATTCACAACGAACTGTGAGCGCGTTTTTTTATATTTATTTATCAGAAATAGTTGTATGATACCGGGTTATCCACAAAGGATGAGACTTCAAAGATGACGAAAAAAATACTGTCTGTGTCCTTAAATGCACGGCGGCCGTAAACTTGTCGCTTGTTATGCCAAATCATCATATAAGCCAGTGAAAGAATGTATTCAAGGAAGACGTTTCATTTTAACTTTGAAGATTCATTTGAAGAGTTTCAAGTCGTCTTAATGGTCTCAATCTTTGTGAGTAACCCTGTAGTTAATATTTACCGTATGACTGGTGGAATTTTAACATGTTCTAATCTAAGAGTATCCAGTGAAGTAGCAATCACAGAGACAAAATTGGCCAAAACAAATGCCTGATTATATTAAAACAAATGAATATTTAAGATTTTATTTATCTAAATATATACTTTCCTTGTGTCTCTGTCTGTTTATTTGATTGTTTGTTTATATTCAATAAACGTCTAAACAAGCGGCTGAACTGAACGGACCTACCATGACCCCATGGATTGAAAAAAATTGCCTTTAGAAAATTAGATTTTTTGACAAATTTCAAAAATCCACAAAAAATAATCCTCGAATTTATGTCTTATTGTTTTATATTAGGCGAAGAGAAAATGCTCTCAGACAATTAATTGTTGAAATAGGAGATGGGCGCGGAGCACCCTAAAAACCTTGTCTAATTAAAATGTTTCAGACCTTACCAAGGTTATCAGGTTGGAGACCACCAGAATTTTTTTCCTAAATATTTCATGTAAAGGAATTTTGTCATTACTATATCTTTGCAACCTAATGATGTCAACCTTAAATATTTCAGACTATTTGATCCAACAAATTTTAACGTTTTACATTGAAGGCGAGTTATGTTTAAATTTTTTGATAATTCGCTTAAAAAAAACTTGTTATAAGTCAAAACTTAAAAAAAAAGTCGTCTAAATTGTATTTAAAAATTGGGACTATGCCCCCCCCCCCCCCCCAATAAAAATGTTATACCTACAGACCCAATATATATATAGATAGATACCTTAAGACCCTATATATAAAGTGAAAGTTTGGTGTGCATGAGAGCCAGCAAAGGACTACACAGCCGGTCATATACAGATGTAGATGCGAGTTTTTCTAAATAAAAATGTTTTTATATCATTTTATTTCTATCACAGGATTCCTGCAAAGATGCAATTTTCTTTTTAAATCCTAAATATTGCAAAGTGATTTTAAACTGTAACTAACCGGTTATTTCTCTGTAAAGAAATATACTATGCAACCTATCCGATAATTATGACATGCAAGAAACTGATTTATTTGTAAATTATACGTTTCCATCTTGGCTAACATATAAGTCATATTTGCACGAAAATATTCACCGCACAACCTTTGATTTGGGAATGGAAGTCGACTTTGAAAGTGAAACCGATAAAAAAAATTTTTTGTTTCGTTTTGGATTTAAAAACGCGTGTTTTTTTAAAGGATGAAATATTATCAAAAAGATCATATTTTACTATGTTTTACTACTTTTTACTATTTTTACTGTTTTTTTACAATTTTTTACATATATTGAAAACAAAAAAAAATCAAATGAAAAATTATGTTTTTAGTTTATCTTCTTAAATCATTAAGATTTTTAAAAAATATTTTAGACGTACTTATAAATGTTATATTATTAAATACAGAGAAGGAATTTAAAGAATTTGAGCCGCGGTTTAAATCTGCCAAAACCCGGTTTAAATTAAGCGTCTTGAAACATTTGATACAATTTTAAGTGGAACCAACCATATTTAAGCCGCGGCTTAAATTTAAACCGCCGCTCAAATTCTTTAAATTCGGCCATTGGATACTTTTTTAGCTTAAACTTTATACTTTATGAATTATGTTCTAATTATAGGAGCTATTTTTTATTTTACATTTTAAAATGGCATTCCTTAAAATAAGCTTGATCGATTATTAAAGCCAAGAAAAATTCAGAAAAATGAGCATTTAAAAAAATAATACTGTCATACCTAGAAAACTTCAAAATAGGAAGACGACGACTTTTAGAACCAAGTTATAACTTTAAAAAAACCAGTGAACATGAATAATAGTAATTGTTCATTTTAACAGATCTATTTCACTTAATTAGTGACTTAATTAGTATGAATCAAACTATTTGCTTTATAATAACATTGAATAAACGTATTGCTATGAGTTCATTTTCTTCAAGGTTGTAATGCAAGGAAAGTTAATTGCTGTCGCGTATACTCTGCGTATCATATTGAAACCAGTTCTCTCTGGGTGGAATTTGTAAACAAGAATAGATGCATCAGTGTTCGTTTAGTATCCGTGGAGGTTAAAAGCATTAAATTTTTATAATTTTGATAATTCACATAATAGTTTCTTATGACTAGAATATTTCATTGATTTTTTATGTGAAAGATGGATCCCATGTCAGGCTTCGACATCCGTCTTGTGTTTACATTAGCGCCCAGAGACAGTACACTGCAGTACACAAGATGTGTACACTTCTGAAGTAACTTTCCTTGAGTTACATCCTTGGTTTTCTTATTCCAATTTTTCCCAGTACTTTCCCCCAGTTATACCTCTGGCAGGGTGTCAGAGTTTCCATCCCCACTGGTCTCATTGAGGGAAGTGACGTTATACATGTTTTGGTCAATTGTTCTTCCTTCTCTGCCACGTTTTTTAGTATAATTGGGGAACACAGGCCAGAAACTATATCACGCTATTCATTTAGTGTTAAAAATAAGAAAAATATATAAATTGTGACAACAGGTCGAAATTTAATTTTTCTGTTTTTAAAGTTTTAAAATTTTAAAAGTTTTAATGACGATATTTGCAAAAGATAAAAACAAATTATAAAGATTTTCCTAATGAATTAAAATCTTAATTCATTTTTAATATCTTATAGCGGAAGTGCCTGGTGTTGCCCGAGGAATTTTAAAAATACTTAAGAAAAAATCGAATTTTAAAAGAAACAGTTTTTCTGTCTATGCCACCATGAGTCCCCTCCAAAAAGTCAGCAGATTTGGTTCAGCCGTTTGCCCAGCTATGGCTAACATATAAATATATATATATTAATAATAAATATATTAGCGCGCGAAGAGCTTTATTAAAGATTTCGCTGAATTTTTACTCTTTTAAATTTAGATACTTTCTGTTTGAGTGGTAAATTGGTACTGTTATAACTTATAAGCCATACATTAGTTTTGTGACAGCTTTCTGACATTTCAGCTATTTACCCTTTTCAACTTAATTTCCCCTTTAACACAATTAAACAAAAAATCCATTTACGTCACGAACTAAAAATAGTTAAAAATACAAAATCAGATGTAAGTACGTAACTTTTTTCATCGTGGATGACATGTAATTACTCCATGTCAAACGAATTGAGTCATTGTCACAAACTCTTAATCCCTATATTTTTGCAACCTAATTTCGTAAACTTTAAATATATCAAATTATAAACTGCTTTAGATCAAATAATTAAAATTTGACATGTTAAAGGTTTACACCATCAGGTTTAAGTTTGAGACAAAACTAAATTAATTTATATTTTATTTTCAAATTTAAAATGAATATTTTTCCTAAATAACAGATCGTCATAATGCATTGTGAACTGAATCGTCCTTTCATAATTTAGAGGCCATGTGTTCCATGTGTTCCATGTGTTCCATGTGTTCCATGTGTTCCATGTGTTCCATTCCGTGTTAAGTTAAGAATATTTGTTCCGAAAATCAAGTAAAATTTAGTTAGCCATTATTCATTTCCAACAACAGAGAACATTTGTATCTGAAACGGATATTCTTTAAGATAGATGTTACCGCTATGCAATTTCTATTGGTTCAGAATAGACACGAAACACATGACTAAACCCTGATTGGATCAGGCGCTAATGGACTCGGCATACAAGAGTGCTCGTGTACAAATATGTTTTTCTTTAAATTTTAAAAGGCGCCCCTTTAGTAAAATTAAATTCAACCTATATGAAGCATTAAATCTGACCGCGTCGACCTGGTTGCACCGGCTAGTCCTGTCCATAGAGCTAGGTACAGAACAAACTAGGACCGGAAAGGTTGACCCGGCTCGGAAATTCAAATGTACTCCGGCTGCCCGTGAAGAAGTTGTAAATTATAAAAATGACAATCTACATATAAATTTGGCTTCACTTCAACATTTGATAAAAAATATCATAACAAAAACCTAATTAGGGTTTGTTAAATTCAGACTTTTTTCAAGCAGTTCAAAAAACAACTTTTCAGGTATCTGTACTTTAGCTAAGAACTGTATAATCAGTTTGTTAACGGCATTTTCTGTTCTTCCTCAAAGTTTCCTGCCGTTAACGATTTTAATTTTATTAACGGCGAGAACAGAAAATATTTTAGAAATCGTTAACTGTGCCAGCCGTTGACGAGCCATTAGCGAATATTTAATATAAAAAATTTCTTAATTAATGATTTTTGCCGTTCGTTAACAGACTCTTTCGTTAAATTTTAAAAACTTTCGTTCGTTAAATGAATGGTGCCTAGCCCTACCGGTATACGTTTTTATACTCCATTGTGTGGGGAAGGGAGGGGGGGGGGGAGGAGGATATATCTCGATATTTTCTAATCCTTTCCCTGATATTTTGACGTAACAAGATTTTTTTAAATTGGCTCTCTTGATTATCCTATTTGAAAATTATGATTCTAAGCATGTTCATTGGATCTAAGCAGAGGTATAAATCTAGAATAATGCTTTTAATGGATTCTACTTTTCTCTTTAATACCAGTGAAAAGGTTATCTATTAAATGTGTCTAATACACGTGACAAATGACAATGTATAAAGTGACAATGTATGAAGTATAAGAAAAAAACTTTCATAACGTTTTTTTATTCTCATTTTTCCCAATTGAAACAATGTTTTTCTAATTTTCTTTAAAAAATTACATTCCAGCTAGCTGTTCTTTTGACGTTTTTAGAATTTGTTGAATGATTTTTTTTCTAAAGATTAATTTTACATGGAACTGTATACTTTCTAAGAGAGAGCTCTGTATAACAATAAATAACGCCTTAAATTTTTTCTTCTATCAATAAATTTGGCTTGTCTGTCTGGGTGTTTGTTTGTTTGTTTGTATCCAATAAACGTCAAAACGGCTGAACAGATATGGCCCAAATTTTGTGTAGGACATCACGTGACCCCAGGGAAGGTTTATGAATGATCAAAATGTCTGGGTGTTTGTTTGTTTGTTTGTATCCAATAAACGTCAAAACGGCTGAACAGATATGGCCCAAATTTTGTGTAGGACATCACGTGACCCCCAGGGAAGGTTTATGAATGATCAAAATTTAAAAATAAAAAGTTTTTTTTTGTAAATTTGTAAAAATTTGAAAATCCACGATTTTTTTTTTCATAAAATCCGCGAAATTTTTTTTCTTTGTTTTTCAATGTTACAATGAGAACATGTTCACAATTGAAAATAGAAGATGGGCGCAGAGCGCCCTAACAGCCTAGTTATATAAACTTTGCTTGTCTGTCTGTCTGTTTTTTTGTATCCAATAAAAGTATTTTTTTTAAATCCTTGAACTTTTTTTTCAATGTATACAAAGAGAAAATGTTCACAATTGAAATAGAAGATGGGCTCGAAGCGCCCTAAAAGCCTTGTATTCTAAATTTCACTACAAAGGTCCCTGGTTGAAAAGACTCTTTTAACTCCCTTTTGACCCCTCTGTGATATGCAAAAAGTGTGAGACGAATTACAGAATTGTCAAAATGTAAATTTTTTCAAAAAATTCAAAAGAAATACTTAATGCTATAGTTCTATGAACTCTGGAGGGGCCGTTTTGGAGTTAAAATTATTTTTATCATTTCCTCCATAATCAAACCAATGATTAAAATGAGCCCCGATAAGATCTGATCATGGTGTAAACTTGGTTTGATTTGATTCTGAAAAAATTTTAGGAAATAAAACTATATTGTAATTTGGCCATTCAGATTGGAACATTTGCAGTGTGTTGGAATCTTTAGAATTTATCTTCAGATATTTCTATGGCCCACTAGACACTGTTTGCCCACCACCATGCAGACCCATTTATTGAAATGCTTTTTAGTGTGCAGTTGGAATAATATTTGGCAATCTAGAGATCTGAAATATCTATTTATGTCATTGTATTGAGTATTATTAAGTGCAAAAAAGTTTTTGCCGGGATTTTTATTTTGATCGAAAATAAACTTGAAAATCAAAATCCAGGTAAAAACTTTTTCGCACGCATGATACCCATTTCAATAACATATATAGTGTTATTCAGTTTTCCTCAAATCATTTAAAAGCAGCTCGATAAAGTTACTTAATCACCCCGTTGTAGGGTGATTAAGTAACTTTATCCCCCTACAATGAGACAAATCAGGTATGAAATTTGAAATTTTAAGAGCAGGGTGAAACAGTTACTTTTTCGCCCTGTTGTAGGGCGATAAAGTCACTTTATCACCCTACAACGGGAAATATTAAGTGAGATAAATTCCATCAATATTGAATAAAAAATAATCTCGATTTTTCATTTCATTTTCTCCCCTCTCAACATCTCTCAACATTCACATTTCAAACAAAAATTTAAATCCTCCTTCACCAATTGTTCCGAAGAAAATCATTTTTTTAAATTCCTTTTTTGTCTTTTATTTTTATTTTATTTTTAACTTGCATAAACTCTTGAGTCAGAAATATATATCAGAAAGAGTGTTAGAAAGAGTGTTAGTATGTTTTAATCGATGTTTTTGCTCTTTTCCCTCTTTCGCAAAAAAATGAGAATTTTTTATTTTCGTTTTCTAATGAAAAATGTGCCAATTGCAGAGAAAACCCGTAATTTTTAAACAAAATTTGCCAGTTTAAACTTTTGGGTCGCACACTACATTTTTTAGAAAAATAAATCCTTTATCTTGTTGTATCCTCCTGCACTTCCATCTCATATGAAAGAACAATATTTTGAGCTAGTTTGTGAAAAGGTTGTATTATGTATCACTGCAAATTAAAATCGACTTAAATTTTCTCATATCCATTATAGGGATGTTAACGTTTTCATTTTTCAGAAAAACGATCGTTTCGTTATGAAAACGACGAAGAAAAATCGAAAACGAAACGATCGTTTTTTAAAAAGTTCGTTTTTTAAAAATGGTCGTTTTTAAAACGATCGTTTTTCAAAACGATCGTTTTTTTAAAATTCGTAGTTCCGTTAACGATCGTTAACGACAACCATTCGTTAACGATCGTTAACGACGATCCCTTTGTTAACGATCGTTAACGAAGAGAGGAAACCGACCTGAAAAGGGCATCTGTACTTATCATTGAGTAGTTTTTAAGAAAATATCAAGGAGTTTTAACTCCCCCACTACTGTTAAACTTCACGTAAGACGACATTCAATAAATTTGCATGTTATTTTTTTCCAAAAACGACCGTTTTGATAAAGTTCGTCGTTTCGTTAACGATCATTAACGACAACCCTTCGTCAACGATCGTTAACGACGATCTTTCGTTAACGATCGTTAATATAATTGTCAATAAAACATTTTTTCATAAAAGATCGTTTTTTTAAATTAAATAAAAACCGGTCGCAAATCGTTTAATAAAAACGATCGTTTTCAAAAACGATCGCTAATCGTTTTCTAAAAGTTCAAAACGAGTGGGTCGTTTTTAAAAACGATCGTTTTTTCCGAAAACGAAACGATCGTTTTTGAAAACGAAACAAAAAACGATAAACAACCCTATATCCAAATATAACTTTCGCTTGTCTATGTCTGATTGTTTGTGTAAAAGTTTTCGTGACAACTTACAAAGTCGGATTAAAATGTAGATTTTTTTGATTGGTTGAACTTGAAGGGTTGGCGATTCTAAAGAAACTGAATCTCTGTTCTCTCTATTTATTAGAGATATCTTAAAAAAGGCCTCTTTAAGCGAGAGAGAAAAAATAAAATAGAAAACGCAGCAAGCAAAGAGTATAGGTTTATAATCAATTTATATACTTTCTAATAAAGCTATATAAATACAGTGGTAGTCGATTATATCAATACAATGAAGACGACTTTCGATTTCAATTTTGATTTATATCAAGCTGTTAAACCGGATGGATACAAAAAAAAACATAGAAGTCAAGAGAAACTGTCCATTAAAAAGCTTCTCTTTGATTATTTCTGAACTTTAAATTCTAAAGCAGCTTAAACAAACCAAAACATAGATAAAAAGTCGTCTTTATAGTATTTACATAATCGTCTACCACTGAATATAGACTTTTAATGCACAAAAAATTCATACAGTTAAACCCTAAATAAGCCATACATCGAAAGAATTCATCAAATGTCGTATTCTTCACTTTCTGATAATGGAATGTTGCAGATATTTAGTTCTTAATTAATTGATTATATGGAGCTCTTTAAAACTGCTCCCGCATATTCATTGATATTTTTTTATTTTCGCAAATACATGCAAGATTTACGTAAAATAGTATAAAACCCATTGAAAAATTGTCAAGACGACATTTGATAAATTCTTTCGATGTATGGCTTATTAAGGGTTTTACTGTATAGAAAATAATATAGAATAGAATATATATATATATCTACGATTTTCATCTTTATTTAAACAATACAATGTTTTATGTATTTATATATTTATATATTCATATATACATATATTTATCCGGCCTGGTTGTAATACATCTGCTGGTGTATAGTTGGCTGATGCTGGTTGTACCTAATTCATAGAAAACATTTTAAAAAAACTAATTTTACGCACATCTTTAATACTTAGTGCACCCTGTAAACTTCAATTTATTTCAAGAACCGGACACCTAGAGCAACCTGTACAGTACTTAATTAGTGACTATGTAAGGCAAACCAGGACGGTTCACCAAATGAATCCACCTCTTCTTGTGACATTAATGAGTACAATGTATCAAAGAGTCTATTATAGAGGAAACCATTATCATCGAATCAACAACAATCGAACATACCTTACTTCAGAAGGGTATAGTTATTTATCGGAGACCCTCGGTGATATAGTGATAACCAGAAATTTTTTGTTTCAGAAGACGACATTATAGCAATACTGAAGTGAGTTTGATGTTGTTACAAAGCAAATAACTTAACTCGTAAGTTATTAAATTATATAAGTGAAATGGGTTTGTTTACACTCCATGGCACAATTGTGGTGTCTTATGTTCATTTGACTATCCCAGAGTTTTCTAGGTATCACTGAAATACATAGGATTCATTCAAGACCACATCTTTCATAGGGAACAGGAAATATAAAAGTTTTAATCAGCGTATTTATATGTGCTTAGCTTTAGATTTGAGGAGGTTAATAAATCGTCGTCGTATATATCAATACAATGAAGAAGGCTTATAATTTCAAATTTTTACCAAGCTTTCAAAATGAATGCATAAACACATTGAAACAAAGAGAAGCTTGTAATTTGAAAAAAGCTTGTCAGAAATCAAAACTTGAAAAGAAAAGGCGTCTTCATTGTATTGATAGAAACCACTGTATCAACTTCATTGTATTGATATAAACCACTGTATCAACTTCATTGTATTGATATAAACCACTGTATCAACTTCATTGTATTGATATAAACCACTGTATCAACTTCATTGTATTGATATAAACCACTGTATCAACTTCATTGTATTGATATAAACCACTGTATCAACTTCATTGTATTGATATAAACCACTGTATCAACTTCATTATATTGATATAAACCACTGTATCAACTTACCAAGAGTTTCCATTAGCGTACATATATTGTCTTATACTTTCCCACCACCGCCAATCTCTTCGCTCCTCGTGAAAGATATCTCTAAAACATTTAAGATTTATTTAAAGAGACTGTAAGCTTATTTTCAAGTGAAACTTCACAAAGATGGCAATATTCGATTCTAAGACGTGTACTCTTGAAATCTATATTGAAAGATATTATTGGTTTAATGTAAACCATGGATACTTAATACTGGAGCAGACAAACCTTTACAGGGTATTGTTGCTAATCGGGCCTTGACACTTGCAATTACACTTACAGTCCCTTAGAGTTAAATTTTTAAAACTATATTTTAAAGATGTATATTTATCTGCAGTATCTCCAAATATCTATGTTTTAAAGATGTATATTTACCTGCAGTATCCCCAATAATATATGTTTTAAAGATGTATATTTACCTGCAGTATCCCCAAATATCTATGTTTTAAAGATGTATATTTACCTGCAGTATCCCCAAATATCTATGTTTTAAAGATGTATATTTACCTGCAGTATCCCCAAATTGGTTCTCAGCACATCGTGTGTGCTCCTACAATAGATTTAACATTCTGTTTTTTTTAAATATAATTCCAAAATATTTTTTTCAATATAAATGAAAATAGAATTGAAATTACCTTTATATTTTTATTTCTGCTTTCTTAAAAAAGGAATTGAGTCTTTGCCACAAACATAAGTTTTTGTATCCCTATATCCTTGCAACCTGATAATGTATGTTTGATATTTCAAACTTTTAATATTTAATCTAACAGTTTGAAATATCTACGACATTGGGTTGCAGAGATATAGGGATTTGAAAATCAGAGTTCGTGACAAAGACTTAATTCAGCTTTATCTAGAAATAGCCATTGCAATAAGACTAGTACACAAACATTGCAATAAGACTAGTACACAAACATTGGAATAAGACTAGTACACAAACATTGCAATAAGACTAGTACACAAACATTGCAATAAGACTAGTACACAAACATTGCAATAAGACTAGTACACAAACATTTCATATAATTACCGTGAACACCATTCATGGCACGGTGTGTTATAAAGTTCTCGCTTTAAACCTTTTGGGTAAAGAGAAAATGTCTGTCCAAAAACATTATTATAATGTTATAAACAGTTGATTTCTATAACCTTAAAGAAAATTAGAATGTTTTTTTTTAAAGATTGAAATCAAACCTTTGGATGATCCAAATAGTGTAATCTGTTTCTGCAGTCTTCGCCACATTCAGAATCAGAGCTTTCAAAACAACAAAAATTGTGTCAGAAACTACAGATTCAAAAACGCCAAATATATGTATTTTCAATAACAAAACGAAATTTTTAAATCTCAATTTGTTCAGCCGGATCTGTATGGATGAAGCATAACATTTTTAAATCTCAATTTGTTCAACCGGATCTGTATGGATGAAGTATAACATTTTTAAATCTCAATTTGTTCAACCGGATCTGTATGGATGAAGTATAACATTTTTAAATCTCAATTTGTTCAACCGGATCTGTATGGATGAAGTATAACATTTTTAAATCTCAATTTGTTCAACCGGATCTGTATGGATGAANATCTTCTGCTTGAAGGGGGGGATGGTAGGAAGATCTTCTGCTTGAAGGGGTGGGGGGGTTAGGAAGATCTTCTGCTTGAAATCGTGAAATTATACTCCTTAAAGACAGAAAAGTAGAATGAAAATTAATGAAGAAAAAATATATTTTAATTTCTTTGATATTTACTGCCACAACAAGTTTGAGAACATGACCGGGTTTTTTTTTTAAACGCTTCGGTCCTACTCTAACACCGGTTGTTTAAGGACTGAGTCTGTTTATATTTAGAGCGTTCTTAGTGTAAGTTCCTTGGGTCGGCCGTATCTTTGTTAAAGTATAAGCATTAAGCATGCATTAATCTGTAAAATTTCAGAATAAAATCTACCTGGAATTTTCGTCGTTTTCTGTGTCATTGAACTCGCTCCCTTGCTCTTCAACAGTTGGGTAATTCTCTATTTTATTCAGATAATTTAATGTTAATTAAAGGAACTAGAAGCATTATCTGAATGACCCTACATGCAAAGATGGGAGTGTCCGATTAAAAACGGCACCATTTAAAACTTTGTCGCAAACACAACGGTAAACTTCCACATTTTTAATCAGATTAAAATTTCAAGGGTACACTTGAAATTACGCTTA
Source organism: Eurytemora carolleeae (assembly GCF_000591075.1). Classification (NCBI taxonomy): domain Eukaryota; kingdom Metazoa; phylum Arthropoda; class Copepoda; order Calanoida; family Temoridae; genus Eurytemora; species Eurytemora carolleeae. The sequence continues at coordinate 45,147 of NW_019396309.1, read as the reverse complement.
CAGTCCCTTTAAATTGTATTAAATTTAATTAAATGAACTCATCTATATTGGTCTTGTTTTTGACAACTTAAACTATGATATAGTTCAAAAAAACCTTATTAGTTAATTTCATTCAGCTTGTATTATAGTTTTGAGTTTTGTGGAAATAAATAAAGACGTGAATAATTAATAAAATTTTATCATTTGATTTGAAGTTTAATAATTTATTGATTTTTTTGTATGTTTTATCAATATACCTCTAGATATAGGACGAGTGGTTCTTTCTCTGGTCTGGCGTCGGTTTTCATACCAGGAGCTTTAAACATTATTAGGGATGGTATCTTTATTGTCTAGATGGTAGATACACTGCGTTTCAAGTTAAGTTATAAAAATCTGGGTTTTTTTATCCTGACTTATATATAAATTTTTTCAAATTTTTAGATAGCGTGTACTCAGGGGGGGGGCAGGACCTTCGCATCCCCAGACAGATTCAGGGGGGGCGTAGCCCATCCGTCAGTTTTCAGAATAGCTTCTCCATAGCACTCAGAACGTGTCTAGTCCTAGCTGTAGGATGATGTCAAAGGTTTATGGAACTCATAAAATACTTGTTAAAATATATATATATTTGAATCTGTATATATATACACGGTGAGTCAAAAAAAGTGTGATTTGCGGCGCCTGGTGCAAAATTGTACCCTTTTTTGCGCAACTCTCCTGTATGGTGTTTTTTCAATATTTTTTGAAAATTTGTAAATTTTTTTGGTACTCCAATGGCCCAAAAGAAAATCCGCGAACCTTTTTTTCTTTCAAAATGAAAAGTTCAGGAAAGCAAAAATGTGCATTCATATTATTTTCTCTAAATCTAAAATTTTGTTAAAATTGAATCACAGTATCACAGAAAATTGGCAAAATTGTAATAAGAAAATTCGCAATTTTCAGTTCTGGTCTAATTTTTAAGGAAAAGTTATTTAAATTCTGTAGTTCCTTTCTTCTTAGTATATTCTAAAAGTTGAAACCTTGAGAACCATTGAAAAACAATTTTTCCGTAAAAATTATACCAAAACTGAAAACTGCGAATCTTCTAATTACAATTTTGCAAATTTTCTGAGATTCTGTAATTCAATCTTTTTAAAATTTTAGATTTCGATAGAAACAATTTGTTTACACATTTTTGTTTTCTGAACTTTTGATTTTGAAAGAAAAAAAAGGTTCGCAGTTTTTTTTCGGACCATTGAAGTACCAAAAAAAATTACAAATTTTCAAAAAATATTAAAAAACACCATACAGAAGAGTTGCGCAAAAAAGTTACACTTTTGCACCAGGCGCAAATCACACTTTTTTTTTGACTCACCCTGTATATAATATATAAATACAATTGGTACCTCTCAGTTGTGGTAGGTGAGGGTAGGGCTGTCGAAGGCTTTCTTCCGGGGCGTTGTCGCCGTGAGGCTATTCTTTGAGGTTGTTGTGTAGTTGTTGTGGTTGTTGTTGTTGTTGTTGTGGTAGTTGTAGATGTTGTTGTTGATTGCTCTTGCGGTGCATCATATGAATCGTAGGATGGCCTTCAAATATAAATCTTTTCTTAAACTTTACTGAAAATCGAGAATTTTTGTCTAAAACGGTTGAATGATAGTTAAACTGCACAATTTTACAAAACGGGTCAAATTGGGTCCCATAATAGATATAAAAAATTCTTAATTGGATAAGGCATATTGAAGATAATATTTTATAAAAATATGACTCCGGTCATTGCTTTGAAATTCTGTGAAATACGCATTGATACAGGGTGTCCCACGAAACATGACAGTTGGTGAATAGTTTTCAATGTCTTCTTCCATTTTATTGTATTAGTTATTTAAGACTTTTTGCAGTTTGTTTAGTTAAACAAATCTTTTACTCAAATAAATATTTGTTTGAAATTAATTTTACTATAATATTACTGCCATTTAGTATTTATTATCATCATCTTTGGTATCAAATTCAACTGAACAAATAATGGAAGAAGACATTTTAAACTATTCACCAACTGTCTTGTTAGTTTGAAATATCAAAGGTCAACTAAATCGTCATTAAAAAACTAGAATTTATCTTTTAGATTCTTTCTAGAACATTTTATTTATGTCTAAGAAAAGGCTATCAAAAACTTTTGATAGCCTTTGATTAAATTTTGTGCTAACCTCGATAATTGTTTAAAAATTTAGTCTTTAATAAAAAAATGAGTGATAACAACAATGTAACTGGGATAATGATCATTTTCATTGGCTTTTAAGTTACAAGCTTTTCTTCTTATAAAGGGTAATCAATTTCACCAAAAAAAAAATCTTTTTCTGCCAGCAAAAAAATATTCAGAGGCAAATTAGAAGCCACATTTATAAGAGAAAAAACGAAAAAAAATCAAAACGCATTTAGCAATTAACGAAATAAAAAACAGCAATCATCATACGGGAAGGCCGATTTTTCATTTTTTCAAAACATGCTGAAAAGGTTTAAATATGCGCATTGACTCGCTAAATATCATTTATTTGTTTGTTTTTCGATATTTCAAAAATTGTTTTAAAACTAATTGTTTTATACTTTGACAAATTTCTTTCCAAAAATAATTTTTTTTGCTTATAAATTGCTCGATTTTCAATGGATCTTTACGAATTTAGCGTTTCTGAACTCAGTGATATCTTTATACCCATCACATTGGTGATTTGATTTAAACAAAAAGCAAAAATCTAATTTTAAATTAAGAAAAATTCTCAAATCTTTTTTTTATAAAGTTTTAAAGAAAATTTTAGAACTATTTTTATTAAAAAAGTGCCAAATAGTTTAGCCATTACTTTTACTTTGTACTTTTAATTTACCCATAGATTAATAACAATCGATACGATATGTCGTCTTTACAAGATTTAGGGGTTTTGCCTTCACAATAACCCTGAGGCATCAGCTAAAGGAGTTATGCTCATGCGCGTAGCTCCTTTGGGCTTCTGCCTCACGGTTATTGTGAAAGAAAAAAAATAAGTCTCGAAAAGATGCCATCTAGTGTTCTATCTGTGTTGATACTAATCTATGGATTTACCCATCCTCATAATTATCATAATACTGATAAACCTCTCCATAGTCTCCATAATCTCCATAAACTTCCTACATTAAAAAATAAAAATATTTAGAGCAACAAAAATAACAATCTGTTTGTCTTTTTGTTTGTAAACTATAAACGTCAAAATGGCTGAACCGACCGGGATCAATTTTTTTGCGGGACATAACATGACCCCAGGGAAGGTTTATAAATGCTCAGAGTTACAATAAATTGTCTCTAAAACTGTTTGATTTTCGTAAAATTTGAAACTTTTTTGTTATTGTTTTATATTGTAGAAAGAGAAGATGCTCATAATACAGTAAGTAAAAGTTGAAAAAGTAGATTGGCGCGAAGCGCCCTAAAAGCCAATTGCAACTTAAGATTCCTGTATAATAATCCATTTTTTAACCTGTGGGGCGGGTAAGGCAATACCGAGCCCTGTTTCAAATCCAAATTAATTAAAGTTCGATGATTAACCAAAATATAATACTTTTATCTTTAACTTTGAAAAATAATGTTAAATTATTTATCCCAATCAACTTTAACGCTGATTAATAATTTTGTTCATTTTAACAAATTCCCGATCTTTGTGATGTTAATTGCAGGTAGTGATGTTAATTGCAGGTAGTGATGTTAATCGGTTTGTTTTTTTCGCATTCATTTTCTCTCAAGATGAAAAGGTGGCAGAAGGTCTATAAAACATTTTGTTTTTTTAATTGTTTTTCTAAACATTTTCTCTTCATGCCAATTTTGACCCCGAGAGAAAATATATGCAAAAACGAACCAAAAACAAACCATAACGAACTAAAAACGAACCGAAAACGAACCAAAAACGAACCAAAAACGAACCAAAAACGAACCAAAAACGAACCGAAAACGAACCAAAAACAAACCGAAAACGAACTATCGTTTTTGGTTTCTATTTTGATTTTCCAACACTAAAGGTAAAGGTAAATAAATATTTATTTTCATGAAGTAAAATATTTCAATGGTCGATTTATAGTACGTGAATTACTATAACTATCATATTTAAGTAGCCATTTCATTAAATGACAATTACAAACGCAAATGAATTCCGGCTGGAAACTACTATGATCTTCTTTTTGAACAGTAAAGTGCAAATCTGTAACATAAAATCTTTTTACAGAAAAAAGTTTTAGAATTTTTCTAGAATTGTGATGAAATATGGATATTCCTAGAACACATGCGAGCACTCCTACCAGCTTCATCTCACTCTCTCTACTAATAATAATAAACTGGAGAGAGAAGTGTTTTCAAAATTCTAGATTTTCGTTTAATACTCTACCATTACTATTAACTAGCTTTGAAGTAAAATGTAAATAGCTTAGATTTTCTAATCCCTATTATTTTCCAACCCAATGTCGTAGTCATTAGATACTTGAAACCATGAATTAAAATAATCTAAGTTTGCAATATTAAATATGTACACCATCATATTGCAAAGATACACCGGCTAGAAAATTTAGGTTTCCTATAATTTCTGAAATTTTCAAATATATATTTTTTATTCTTGCTCGTTCTTGTTTATTATTGCTTATTATTGCATATGTGAACTTCAAGCATATTTATATTAAAATATTGAGAACTAGTATGAGGGGAAGGGGGGGGGGATTGCTCTAGAAAAAAAATAGCGTTTAAATGTTGCACTTTAACCCGGCATTCTTTTTCGTTGTTATTCAAAATTCGAAATTTTTTGCCTGGAACAATTATTTAATTCTATAACCAAACCTTCCCTGGGCCTGGGGTCATGTGAACACAAAAACATGGGCCAGATCAAGAAATATACAGTTCCTTGGGCCAGATCGGTTCAGCCGGTCTGAAGTTTATGGATACAAACAAACATATACAGAGTATACAGACACACAAGCCAAATTTATATTTTGCATGTTTGGGTGTCCAATATATAGGCGATAATGGCGTTAGTTAAATCTTGTTGACATTCTTTACTTTTTTAACCACCAATTTAAAGGGAGTGGTCGCGAAAAATTAAAAGTGAAAAATAAGCGCTTTTGATTACTACTAATCTTACTTCTATTTGTTGCGTCTATAAGGAGAAAATTGTTAAAAACGACTCATACCGAAGAACGTAGCGTCCAGACTCAGAAAGATGCAACATTCGACTCGGATCGGGTCATGTAGTGTGCTTAGGGAGACGGTTTTTTGGTGCTTGGGATAGTCTCCCTAAAAATTGTGACGTCACTTACGGAATTTAACTGTCAATTGCTTTGGAGACAAAATTTCTCGTACACTTAAGCGTACCTTAATACAACCTTGACTGAACGTCAATATCTCCTTTATAAAACTTTGCTTGTCTGTCTGTTTGTTTGTTTGTGTCCAATAAACGAAAAAATGGCTGAACCGACCAAGCTCAACATTTTCGAGGTAACTTACGTGACCCCAGGGAATGTTATGAAGTACAAAAATTAAAATTTCAGATTTTGAAAATATACGACAAAATGTTTCACGAATTTTTTGTTACTGTTTCATATTAGACTACAGAGAGTAGATGCTCACAGTTTAAAGACCCAGAATTAAAAATTAAAGAAGAATATGAGCGCGAAGCGCCCTAAAAGGCTGAAAGACTAGTATTGAGCAAATCAAAATTTAAAATTAACAAATTCTGATCAATTCTAAGCTAAAGCGGGCTAAATTCACCAGATATTCTTGATGCAAACCGTTTCTACAACAGTAAAAAAAATTTTCGTTTTTTCCTTTAACCCCTAAAATATTACTCATATTTTGGAAAATGCTAGCTGAGGAGAAAGCATTTTTTGAAGAATTCTTAATTCTGGTAAAAAGAAAAGTGACACAATATTTAATTTTGTCCGGTCTGTCTAAATCTTAGCCATGAGGTAGCTTAAAGAGGGGGGGTAGGGTGTAATGGGGAAAATAGAGAGAGCAGAAACGTTTAAGCTAGCCCTTTAATTTTTTTTCAAGAATAGATTCATAAGAAATTTTCTTGTGGCGCCACTTAATCACTAAAAATGAAAATTTTTTATTAAACATAAAAAAATCTAAAATTTTCTTCGCTTCAAAATATTTTCAGAATATAAGTCAAGGAAGTTTTGTTAAATTTCTAAAGGACCATCAGAGATATTTTACCCTGATTTTATTATTTGAAGAAAAAACGTGCAGAAACCCCAATGTATTAATACAAATAATCAAGACACATGAATAGATTTCATCTATATTTACGACTGTTTAAGGCACTAATGGACTAAATTAAAAAGCATCTACATTTAAATATTAAAATTAGCATAGCATATGAAATATCTAAAATTCTCCAAATAACAATTTAAGTACATTTGCTTGCTTACTACAAAAATTCATTAAGTTTAGTTCAGTAATATTCTTTCTTAAAATTTGGAGATTCTTCGTAAATTTCAGAATAACTGTGAACAGCATAAAAGTGAATAATCACAGATCTTACGAACAATGTTTTAAATAAATCATATAAAAAGTTAATTAGTTCACTGGGTTTGACAAAAAATTCTGTCAGACATTTCAAATAATTCTGTGACATTTCGTGATGTATTAATTACCTTTGTAAGGGCTTTTTCTAAATAGATAAACTTACATTAAATGACAAGATTTAGTTTTAGGCCAACAAAGCTTAAAATTTTCAATGTAAAAAGATGAGAAACATCGACTATCAATCTTAATGTATACATAAACATCAAAAAACAAAAGAACATTAAATATAATTAAGTCTAAAATGTTTTACCCATGAATATACGCAGAGATGAAGCGTCACTGCAAGGTCACTAAAAAATGTCCTTGAAAATTACGCAAAATTCCAAGGAAAGCTTTCTACATATATATACTGCATACATATAAATATATCGCTACAGACATGATGCATATATAATAATAATCATTTCAAAACATTTTTTAATTATTAATTTGGACATATAGGCAGTATTAGTAATATCTTACTTTTGTAAATAAGATTTTTAACATTTAAATAAAAGCTTGCTCTACAAGTTTACATGTAACTACATACAGTGATAACCAGAAAACAATGCAACAGGAAGACGACCTTAGAGCCATACTTAAGTGTACTTGATGTTAATCCAAAGCAAATAGTTTTTCTAGACACTAAATAAATCACTAATTTAGTGAAATGTGCTTGTTTACACTGCACAATTGCTGTGTCTCATGCTCATTGGACTTTTCAAAGTTATAACTTGATTCTAAAAGTCGTCTTTCTATTTCAGAGTTTTCTGGTTATTACTGTCTTAGGTAGAATTTTCCAGAAGAAACCATATTGGCACTTATGAATCTCCCTGTGCGTAAGATATAACCTTAAAATCTACTTAAAAAGATATATTAAGTATGTTTAGGACCTTCACTATGCATTAAAGAAACTGTATGCGTAATTACAAGTGAGCTTCCATACAAAGTTTGCCAGGCAATGCCCAATTTACAACGGTAACCTTGAAAGCTTTGTCTGATAAATTATGAATTAGATATCAATGTTTTTGTTTCTTTAAACTGTTTATTTTCAGTTGTGGTTTCTCTGCGAAAGAGACTTGCGTATTTTTTGTTTTTAAGAAACAATAAAGAAATTCACAGAAAAAAACTTTTCGAGCGAGAAAAATGACGGCATCGTTCACATTTTTTATAAGATTAAGGTTTCAAGGATTCCATTGAAAATAGGACGATGCTCTCTTTGCACCGCGGAGGGTCACTTGAAATTACACGGTATAGTTCCTTTAAGCTTGTTGAGATAGATATGTACTATTTCCATATTTTTCTGCAGCTGGACGTTTTTGACGGGTTCTTTGATTTCTTGACGAAAACACTGTCTGTTAGCATAAAGGTTTATCAAGCTTTTTATATTTTAATGTTCAAAGATTCAGCTTCACTATTTAGACCTCGGTTGCTTGTTGGCCTTGATCTAGGCCTGATGACTGCTTGTATAAGGCCTGGTGAATGTACCCTGAAAATGCATAGAAAGTAACATTATATGTTAAAGTTTGTTTATATAGTAAAGTTCAGATGATTTAAATAAACTTAAAGAAAACTAAAAATAAAATTAGTGCTATTTTTCATAAATCATATTTGTGTACATACATTTACAGTGCTGAGTGCAGAAAAAAATCATCAATCTCCATCATCTGAAAACAATAATGATTAATTTCATATCAAAGTAAATCTAAATATTTCATAAATGTATCGTAACTAGGCTTTCAGGGCGCTTGGTGCCCATCTTCTATTGTAACTTTAAATTCTGGCTCTATCGGTGACCATTTTCTTTTCGTACAACAACAGCAAAATCGAAGAACTACAGAAATTTTATCGTGGATTTATAAAATTTTACGAAAATCATAAGTTTATGTAATTCTGAGGATCCATAAACCTTCCCTGGCGTCATATGAGTTACCTCAAAAACTTTGCCGTTTGGATGTTTATTGAATACAAACAAACAAACACCCAAACCGATAAGCAAAGTATATATGTATATATAGAGAATAACCAGATATATGTGGAGATAAAGCAGGAAGGGATTAAGCCAGGAGAAAGTCTAGAATATGAATATGAGAGCTAGGGGGTTTAGATGAAAAACAAAAATCTGTCGGATAAATATTTTTCCCCTTTTAATAATCTAACGTCTGTTTTCTCTCACATATATGTTAACCCCTAGTCCGGGTAAAAATCATAAACTAAATAATTCCATCAAAATTTTAAATTTACGACATAAATATGAAATACAGGGCAAACCACAAAGGATGAGACTTCGGAGACGGTTTCCTTTTATTCTTGATTTGATCATCTAAAATCCTCTGAACCGGTTTTATAAATAATAATAATAATAATATGTTTTTATTCAATTGGGATAATTTACCACTTAGGGATTGTAAGCGTAATTTCAAGTGACCTTCCATGCAAAGATGGCAATGTCCGATTTACAATGATACCATTAAAAACTTTGTCTGATCAATTATGAATTAGTTATCCATGTTTTTTCCTTTAAAATGCTTGTTTTATTTGCGGTTTCTCTGAGAAAATGGCTTGCGCATTTCTTGCTTAAAAGAAGCAATGGAGAAATCGCAGAAATTAAACACTTTTCTAGTCAGAAAAACGACGATATCTTCCCCATTTTTATGACATTAAGGTTTCAAGGGTACTGTTGTAAATCGGAAATTGCCATCTTTGCATGGAGGGTCATCTAAAGTTACGCATACAGTCCCTTTAAACAAAACAAAGTTGTTTCTGTATTTAAACTATTTAATCTGTTCAGACCTTTTCATAATAACAGATGTTTATACTTTAATGTTATGTCATTGCACNAAATGGAAAAGGGAGAGGAAGAGGAGGGTTAATGGAAAAGAATAAAGTATCAAGGGAATTGAGTCTTTGTCGCATATTCAAATTTTCTAATTCCTTTAACTTTGCAACCTGAATTGGTGTAAATTATAGATATTTCAAACTTAGATCCTTTTATCTAAGAGAATTCATAGTTTGAAATGTCTAAGGTCTGCGACATTGGGTTGCTAAGATATAGAAATTAGAAAATTGTGCGTAGTTACAAGGTCACAAAGTCGTACCAATAAATATTTTTTGTCAAATTTCAAATATCAATAACATACTTGATAATGATGATTTAGATCCTCTCCCCAATAGTATTGCCAGCTGATCTCTGCTTCGACCAACCTGAAGAAATGTACCGGAGCTGAAAACCTTAGAATGAGATATCCTCATAGATAAAGATAGATTGCGCATAAGACGCCATTTTTCATCATGAAAGATATAAATGCAACAGAGATGTTTAAAAATATTCCTATTATATAGATTAACTAGGTCGGTTGTGAACATTGGCTGTTCTTATGTCATTGTATACTTGTGGTGTACATGAGTTCTGTAGAGAGAAATTTAAGTTAGTTTAGTCCTTCTCATGTCCTTCTTCAGTTCTCGTCAATATGATATATTGCTCCGTGAAATATTGTTGTTCAAATAGTTCCATTCCCGGAGTTATTTTACACTCTATTATGAAATCCATTAAAACACCAAACCACCCCGCTTATATTGAAGTACACTTTGACCCCTAGAAGTATTAGTTCGCAGACTGTACAATTCTTGGTGATTTTGCGTACATAAGCTATCTATGTTTATTTATTTATCTATGGATATTCTTAATCCCGATTACTTAATCTGAGTATCCAATGGACACACTTTTGATTTTCTTCTTAAACCGTTCTTTCTTTTTCTTTCAAAGGAATTGAGTTTTTGCCACAAACTCTGATTTTCTAATTCCGTCTACAACCCGTTTTTCTAGACCTTTGATATTTCAAACTATTAATTCTATTAGATCAAATAGTCTAAGTTTGAAATATCAAAGGTTTACACCATCAGGTTGCAAAGATATTTAGAAAATGCAAGTTTGTGGCAAGAACTCAATTCTTTTATCGGCTTCATACGCGTGTCTGATTGGTTGAATTTTATAAACTTTTCAGTATACAAGTACAAGAATAAGTTAGTCTTGATATTAAGAAAATAAGAGGATCAAGCATTAATCTCAATATCCACCATTCTAAAGTTTTCAGCTCGGGTATCCCAAAAAACTTTGCAGTTGAACAATTTTCGTTCAATTTTCACAATCAAAGTGTCATTGCAAAGCTCTATATTTCAGTTATTTCAAGGTGTAATTTCTGTTTTCTAAGTCTGATACTTTTTAAAAACACTTATTTTAGGATACGTCAAAAACCTAAAAATTTTAAAAAGATGACATTTTTTTGGCCCAGATGGGTTAGATCAAATATTTTTAATAAAAAAACGAGTTGTGGAATGTGGAATGTAGAATGTACCGATTGATTTTCAAAGAAGAAATATTAGAAATATAGAATTAGGCCTAGAAAGAAAAAATGTACACCTTGAAATAACTGAAATATAGAGCATTCCAATAAAACCTTGATTGTGACAAATATTCTCTCATCAGCGCTTAATATACCCCTACTGCAAAGTTTTTTTGGGGACAACCTGTATTTATTAATTATCCAGCCAATAAAAAGTTATTGAAAAAAGCTGTTTTGCAAAGTTCTTGTGTTCTTGTTTTCATCTTTTATTCAATAAAAATAGCGAAGCCTATGAGATTGTTTTAAACAATAAAAGTTTCGGAATGCGGGTTATAATGCGAGAAAAGTTAATTGCAGTTGCGTATACTTTGCGTACATATTGAAACCAGTTCTCTCCGGGCGGAATTTGTAAACAAGAATAGATGCTTCAGTGTTCGTTTAGTATCCGAGGAGGTTAAAAGCATTCAATTTTGAAATTTTTGATAATTAGCATAATAGTTTCCTATGACCAGAATATTTCATTGATATTTTATGTGAAAGATGGATCCTTTGTCAGGCTTCGACATCCTTCTTGTATTTACATTACCGCCCAGAGACAGTACACTGCAGTACAAAAGATGCGCACACCTCTGAATCCATTTCAACCCTTTTAAAGAACAATACATAACATGTTCTAAAAGAGAATAGAATATATATTATAGTGGAGTTTAATAGAAAGAAGTGTAAAACGGCCATTTTGTTGTACTGTTTCCATACTGCAGGTGTACTTCACATATTTGTGCTATATAACATTTTGGGCCCTGGAGCATCATTTTATAGAAAATCTTAAATTATTGTTAAAAGAAAACCAAATTATGAAATAGGCTCGTTTCATAATTGACCAATGATCATTTCACATAGACTCTATGCCTTCCACTGTACAAACGATGATTTTCCGTTATAACTATAAATCAAATGATGTTTTTATTCACCTAATTCATTATAAAGTTTATTTAACAGCTTTAAAAATTTCGAAATTGAAATGGATAGTCTAGGGAACATTCTGTATGAATGTACTCTACTGCATATAATTTGTGAACATTTACATGATTTGTACACTTTGAACTCCCTTTCAAGCTGAAAGGGACTGACAAAATGCATACCGAGGGATTGTCTAAATTCGGCTCTAATATATATTTTATTCTCTTTGCCTGTTCTACCTTAGGAGTTGGGGGTAGTGAGGCATCTATGAAGGGTATTGAAAGTTCATCATACAACGGAGTTTTCCGGTCAACATAGTCAATAGGGTCTTCCAGGCTATCCAAACTGTTCTTCTTCTCAGGTAACCGTCTACATAGAGTAATATATTCATATGAAGTTGTAATCTCTGTTTATCTGTCTGTCTGGGTGTGTGTTTGTTTATTTGTACGATCATAACTCAGGAACTCTTTTGGCGGAACTCGGGAGTTATGATCGGACAAAAAACAAACAAACAGACAAATAGAGATTACAACTTTATATATACAAATACAGGGTTACCAACAAAGGATAATACTGTAAAGACGACACAAAACTCTGTAAAATTTTGGTTTCTGCATTCAATAACGTATTTTGATAGTTGATTAAGGACAGAAATAAACCAGCTTTGGCCTACAAGGAACCCTGAATGCATGAAAACGTACAAAACAAATTCCGTACATTCGTCTATCCTTTCTGGGTAACCCTGTATATAGATGAATAGATTGATAAGTGGAGTGCAGAATACTTAACTTGTCTCTAAACAAAATAAAGACTGTCTCGAGCAAAATATTCTATAAACATTAAACACATCATCTACTATACAACTATCTTTCTATTTATCAGTGTATTTCTAACTATCAGTGTATCTACCTATCTTTCTATTTATCAGTGTATTTCTACATATCTTTCTTTTTATCAGTGAATTTCTACATATTTTTCTATTTACCAGTGTATTTCTACCTATCTTTCTATTTACCAGTGTATTTTTACATATCTTTCTGTTTACCAGTGTATTTCTACATATCTTTCTATTTATCAGTGTATTTCTACATATCTTTCTATTTACCAGTGTATTTCTACATCTTTCTATTTATCAGTGTATCTACATATCTTTCTATTTATCAGTGTATCTACCTATCTTTCTATTTATCAATGTATCTACATATCTTTTATTTATCAGTGTATCTACCTATCTTTCTATTTATCAGTGTATCTACCTATCTTTTATTTATCAGTGTATCTACATATCTTTCTATTTATCAGTGTATTTCTACATATCTTTCTATTTATCAGTTTATCTACAAATCTTTCTATTTATTAGTGTATCTACCTATCTTTCTATTTATCAGTGTATCTACCTATCTTTCTAGTTATCAGTGTATATACATATCTTTTATTTATCAGTGTATCTACCTATCTTTCTATTTATCAGTGTATCTACCTATCTTTCTATTTATCAGTGTATCTACATTTCTTTCTATTTATCAGTGTATCTACATATCTTTCTATTTATCAGTGTATCTACCTATCTTTCTATTTATCAGTGTATTTCTACATCTTTCTATTTACCAGTGTATCTACATATCTTTCTATTTACCAGTGTATCTACATATCTTTTATTTATCAGTGTATCTACATATCTTTCTATTTATCAGTGTATCTACATATCTTTTATTTATCAGTGTATCTACCTATCTTTCTATCTATCAGTGTATCTACCTATCTTTCTATCTATCAGTGTATCTACCTATCTTTCTATTTATCAGTGTATCTACCTATCTTTCTATTTATCAGTGTATCTACCTATCTTTCTATTTATCAGTGTATATCTACCTATCTTTCTATTTATCAGTGTATCTACCTATCTTTCTTTTTATCAGTGTATCTACCTATCTTTCAAAAATAAACAGATAGCATTGCAAAGACAGAAGAAGAAAGGATGGGCTAAATAGATCAATAGTAAAGAGGCAAGGGTAATAGGGAGAACTTCAACTTAAAAAAAATGCACTTATATTTGAGACCCCCTGTCACTGTGTCCCAATAAATACAGTCTTGGGACCTGTAAAGTCAACAGGCAAGAAAAAGGGTTTATCAGCTAAAACCTATTTATGTGAATGAATAAATCATGTTGAGGAATAAAGGAAAGTAAAAAAAGATAACATGAACTAATATTCGGGACCCCCTGTGTCTAATTGATACAGCCTTGGGACCAAATATGTAGAATAACAAGTATTTGAACTAATTTTAAAGAAGAGCTGTAATGATTAAAAAAATGTTTTTAATTTTAAAATATGGAACCGAATAAATTTCCTTTTCTAATACTTGTACGCAAAATCAAAATCAAAACTAGAGGAGCTCCGAGGTCACAAAGTCGTACCAATGATGTTGCATAAATGTTACCTTCTACATCTGTTAAGACGCCTATACCTGTTCCTACAGCAGCAACAGCAGATACAGATAAGAATGATAACTAGGAGAAGTATAACAGCGACCAGGACGATGATGATGATGATGGTCAGGGAGAGGGTAGATGAGGGTTCCTGTAAAATTTGTTAAAATTTACTTTATTTTATTTTATAAAATAATATATTAAGAACTAGCTGAAGTGCCCGGCGTTTCCCAGTTTGAGAAAATCTTAAATTATTGTTAAAAGAAAACCAAATTATGAAATAGGCTCGTTTCATAATTGACCAATGATCATTTCACATAGACTCTATGCCTTCCACTGTACAAACGATGTTTTCAATTTTTAAAACCAAGCAAAAAACATTCCCAAGGTTCCATCGAATTCCCCAATCGATATTTGAGGCAAATCTACCAAAGGCTAGATAAGTTGTAATCGTACAAAAAGAAAAATACAGACAAACACTAGTTACTACTTTATATATACAGAAGACATCCTTAGAAACTATTCACCATAAACAAGATAAAGAAAAATTCGGAACTATAGTACAGTAGTCGTCGCATATATTAATACAATGAAGACGACTTTTGATTTTAATTTTGATTTATATCAAGATGTTAAACTATATGGATACACATAAACTTAGAAGTCAAAAGAAGCTATCAATAAAAAAGCTTCTTTTTGATTAATTGCAAAATTTTAATTCACTAAAAGTTTGTTGATAATCAAAATTTAAATAAAAAAGTCGTCTTCATTGAATTAATATAATCACCTACCACAGTACAAGCATAGTTACCTGCTCTTTAATGATTGCAGATCTACCAACTAAATATTGATCTCCAGGGTACAATGAGAGAACCCAGATTACAGCTTTTACTGAGGAACTAGCCTCGTATAGTCCTTGTATGTCCACCATACTTTCTGCACAATAAAAGGTCAAGAAAAAAATAAATTTTTCAGGTTTTTCAAGTGGCCCTGCTTGCAAACATAGGAAAAAATTGTTCTTGCCAAAAGCTGTAATTTATTATGTTTTATTATGCTTTAATATTCGTTATTCTACTAGATTTTAGTATAATCACTTTTAACACATTTCAAATCAAACTTTTTTAAGTTGAAAGTTTGAAGATCTCACGATGAAACTTTATATTAAACTCAAACTTCATTCTAAAAAGTAAAATCTTGATTCCTTTTCCTAAATATTGCTCAATATCTTGATTACAGTCTCCTTGAACTACTGCAAGCTGTAGATCTGAGTCCTCAGGTAGTCCTTCTAGTAGTCCTTCAACCTGAAGAGCATCTTCAGGAGTAGTCTGAGAAAACACCAACTCACCTAATCATTCATGTCTATTAATTAATCATTCATGTCTATTAATTGATCATTCATGTCAATTAATTAATTATTCATGTCTATTAATTAATCATTCATGTCTTTTATTTAATCATTCACGTCTATTAATCAATAATCAATGTCTTTTATTCAATCATTCACGTCTATTAATTAATCATTCATGTCTTTTATTCAATCATTCACGTCTATTAATTAATCATTAATGTCTATTAATTAATAATCAATGTCTTTTATTTAATCATTCATGTCAATTAATTAATAATCAATGTCTATTAATTATTTAATCATTCATGTCAATTAATTAATAATCAATGTCTATTAATTAATCATTAATGTCTATTAATTAATAATCAATGTCTTTTATTTAATCATTCATGTCAATTAATTAATAATCAATGTCTATTAATTAATCATTCATGTCTATTAATAATCATTCATGTCAATTAATTAATAATTAATGTCTTTAATTTAATCATTAATGTCTATTAATTAATCATTAATGTCTATTGATTAATCATTCATGTCTTTTAATAGACCATTCACGTCTATTAATTAATTATTCATGTCTATTAATTAATTATTCATTTTTATTAATTAATCATTTTTTCTATTAATTAATTATTCATGCCTATTGATTAATCATTAATGTCTAATAATTAATCATTAATGTCTATTAATTAATCATTAATGTCTTTAATTAATAATTCATGTCTATTAGTTAATTATTCATGTCTATTAATTAATTATTCATGTCTATTAATTAATCATTTATGTCTATTGATTTATTAATCATGTCTATCATTTTTTTATTTATGTCTATTGATTAATCATTCATGTCTATCAATTAATCATTTTTGTCTTCTATAAATACACTTTGTTTGTGACCGGGAAAACGGCTGAACCGATCGGCACATCACATGACCCCAGAAAATAAATGCTCAGAATTACAAAAAATTGTCTCCAAAAGCTTTAAATTTCGTAGATTTTTTAAATCCATGAAAAAATTGTAAATCCGCAAAACTTAAAATTTTGTTTTATCGAAGATAAAACGAATTCGCGAATTAAAAGTTGAAATAGAAGATGTGCGCAAAGCACAAAAAAAGCCTTGCTTAATTAAAAACAAGAACATTAATACTTAGAAGAAATCATTAATAGAGTTTTTACATATCATAAAGTTGCAATTTTTACATATTTTAAGAATCATTCCGCGTTCCTCTACATTACATATTTTAAGTTCCTCTACCGCTTTATTGAATGTAAATTCAAATATAAGCAGCATGCAGGCTGAAACCCGCTGTACGACCAGACGGGACGGTACAAACTAGGAATGCAAAGGTTGGCCCAGCTCGGATATCAAATGTACGTTAGTTGTGCGTGAGTAATTACTGAAGTGTAGGTTTACCTGAAAACTCCTTGAAAGAAACTGATACAGATTTAGGCTTAGGGGGTTCAGATTCAGTATCAGCTAAACAAAACATATTTAATAAAATAAATAGAATAAAAATCTGAACGGAAAAGATGATAATTTGTGTTGGATGATACTAGAATAATTTTTTTTAAACTTTGGGTAATGGTGGCGATGGCAAAAAAAAAGTCGGGATTGATTTTTTGTCAGTCAAAGAGTAAATTGTTCATTATCCATCATTTTTCTTGGGGGGGAGAATTCTTGATTTTTCTAATAGAAAATAATTGAGAGTATTCTTTTATCATATTTGTTCTGAGTTGTGCGAAGAGCGCAAAACGTTTTTAACACGTTTTTATGCTGCATTAAAACCATAGAGAATAGAATATATATATAGAGAAGAATTTACTAGAAAAAAGTGTAAAACGGCCATTTTGTTGTACTGTTTCCATACTGCAGGTGTACTTTACATATTTATGCTATATAACCTGTTGGGCCTTGGAATATCATTTTATAGAAACTAAAATTATTGTTAAAAGAAAACCAAATTATGAAATAGGCTTGTTTCATAATTGACCAATGATCATTTCACATAGACTCTATGCCTTCCACTGTACAAACGATGATTTTCCGTTATAACTATAAATCAAATGATGTTTTTATCCACCTAATTCATTATAAAGTTTATTTAACAGCTTTAAAAATTTCGAAATTGAAATGAATAGTCTAGGGAACATACTGTATTAATGTACTCTACTGCTTATAATTTGTGAACATTTACATGATTTGTACACTTTGAACTCCTTTTCAGGCTGAAAGGAACTGAAAAAATTCATACCGAGAGATTCTTTTAATTCCTCTCTATATATTCTATTCTCTATGATTACAACTATTAGGGAAATTATTTATAAAATACTCTTTGATTTTAGATAAAGTTATAAAGAGCACCAACTCTTCCCTTCCCTATATTACCCCCTCCTTCTTTTCTTTATTTGCCAACCTTCCATCTATTCTCTACCTTTCCCTTCCCTTCGTTCCTTTCCCTTCCTACCCTACCTTCCTTTTTCCTACTTCTCCTTTACTCTTCCAATCTCCTTCCCTACTTATCTCCTTCCTTATCTATCCCCTTCCCTCCCTTACCCCTCCCTACTTTTCCCTTTTCCCCATCCTTCAATTTCTTCCACTATTACCCTTCCCCTTTTTCTTTACTTTTCTCTTGCCCTTTTTCATTTCATTTTCCTCCTCCCTTTTACCCTTTTGTTTCCCCTTTTTGCCCTTTCCTTTTCCCTTTTCCTTCCCCTTTTCCTTCCCCTTTTCCTTCCCCTTTTCCTTCCCTTTTTCCTTCCCTTCCCCTTTCCCTTCCCCTTCCCTTTTTCCTTCTCTTCCCCACCTCTGGGTCTTTGATTTTTTTAGTGATTGTTTTCCTATGAACCATAAAATGATTTCAAATTTTGTTTACTTCAATTTCAATATTATTCACCTTAAATATGATTCCTGCAAACATTTTTATATTTTTATATTTCTATATTTTTATAGTGGTTTTTAAAACAACGTTTATCACCATTTTTTACTCACCCTGTAGTTGAGCTTACCTGTATAAAAAAATGTAAAATAATGTGAACTACCTGCAGAAACAGGGTCACATGTCGACATGTCGCACTGTCCCCATCTATTGTCGACAAGTTCCCCAGCATCATTCACTTCTAGGGCACACCATGGGAACGGTGTATCACCGTCTGTTGTGCATTCCCTACATTTTTAAATTAAATATTATTATTATTATTATTATTATTATTATTATTATTATTATATCTTATTATATTATTTTTTTAAACATTAACAATATAATTAAGGTTTAAAACTGTTTTATACCAAGTAGTATGGAATTCAATACACCCTGTTTCATACCAAGTAGTATGGAATTAAATACTCCCTGTTTTAAAGTCTTTGCATGATAACTAAAACAACTTTTTACCTGTATTCTCGACCCTCCCAAATGAAAGGGAAAATACACGGACTCTTCTTAGTTTTACAGAAAACAGCCATCACAGCATCCTCACTTGTAGAGTTAAACACAACGGGACCTGGAAATAATTTGTAATAGCAAAGCATTAAAAGCAATACAGATAGAACACTAGATATCGTCTTTTCAAGATTTAGGGTTTTTTGTTCACAATAGCCTTGAGGCAGAAGCCAAAACCTTCGCATGCTCTCTCTCTGTCTTGTCATTCAACGCGGCATGCGCGTAACTTCTCTGGGCGTCTGCCTCAGGGTTATTATGGACGAAAACCTCTAAATCTGGAAAAGACGACATCTAGTGAGCTGGATGATGTAAAACTTTGATATTTCAAACTAAAATTATTTCGATCTAACAGAACTCATAGTTTGAAAAAAAGGTCTAAGACATTAAGTTCCAAAGATGTAGGATTAAGAAAATTTTAGTTTGTGGCAAAAACTAAGTTCCTTTGTATGCTTTGCCCACATGCATCTGTTTAATTTTGATAGCTGTCCAGTTTGATTATAATTTTTATTATTTATTATTCCTTGCTCAATTGCTATTAATTCCGACTTTTCTAACTCAAGCTTTTGGAAAACTGTCACTTGAAAATTTGCCTTCTGGAAAATGCTTTCAGAAGACTTTTTTAAAGGGAGTGACCGGCTATGTAAGGTAGTTGAACAGTGTTGTGGAAAACTTTCCACAACACTGCAAACTCAGTTCAACTACCTTACATAGCCGGTCACTCCCTTCAATGAAACTTGAAATATTAGTTAAAATTAAGTACAAAAATTATATAAAAACTCTACACGTTAAATTTAAGTCTTATATATTATTTGTTTTTAATCATATAGTTAGTCCTTTTGAAAAGCTGTTTGGAAGAACTTAAATATTTTGAATTTTTTATGTGTGAAAGGAAAAATTATCTTTTTTCCTTTTTGTGCGTAAAATCGAAACTAGAAGAACTAAGAGGTTACACACTCCTACCCGTAGTGTCGCATAACTTTGACTTTCGCCTTTTGTCTAGTGTGTTGTGAGATACAGGGTGTCCCACGAAACATGAAAGTTGTTGAATATTTCTTCCCTATATTGTATTGGATATTAAAGACTTTTTGCAGTTTATTTTGTTAAAAAAAACATCTTTTCTTCAAACTTACTTTACTATAATATGATTGTCATATAATATTTTTTATCATACTCTTTAGTATCAAGAATTACACAACTTAACTTATTATGGAAGACGACATTTTAAACTATTCACCAACTGTCATGTTTCGTGGGACACTTTAGAGTTAAATACAAAAATTATAAAAATATTAAATCAAATAAATTGCGGCTACTTACTTCCGTCCTCCTCAAAACATCCTCCATTACAAACTCCTGTCACATACTTCTCCCCTAGCTGAGTTATGCAGTAGTGTCTAAATAAAGTTTTAATTATTTAAAAATTTAAATTCATATGCTTGAATAATAGATAATTAGAATTTCGTTAAAATTTTTAATTTTATTAGATACTAGTTGAAGTGCCCGGCGTTGCCCATGGAATTTTAGAAACACTTGAAATTTTTAAGAATATATTTCCCCCGCACTGTGATTTAAAGGTTCCACGCTCTCAAACAAAAATCGATAAGAGTTTGGCCTATAACTTCTTAAATTTCAAAGCAAACAACAAGTGCTATATAGGGCTAAAATGTAAATAGAAGGGATACAGAAAAGCATAAGTGAGTTAGTTGCATCACTTCAAAGTCGACCCTGACTTAAAAATTGATGAGACTGTTTGTAAGAAGGCTGAATTTATGTGGGCCCGGGGTACTCAAGGGTTACCTCAAAAAGGGTTGGGCAGCTATAGCAAACATATAAATATAGAAAAACTAATATTGTCGACATTGGAACAAAATTCTTTACATCTCCAGTAATATTGAAAGCACATTATGGGAATTTTGGAGCCTACCTGTCAGAGTTCTTCCCTGGCATACCAGACCTAACCTGCCTGTCAGAGTTCTTCCCTGGCATGCACTCATAACAGACCTAGCCTATCCGTCAGAGTTCATCTCCCTTGGCATACACTCATATACCAGACCTAGTCTACCTGTCAGAGTTCTCCTCCCCTGGCATACACTCCTATACCAGACCTAGTTTATCTACCAGAGTTCTCCTCCCCTGGCATACACTCATATACCAGACCTAGTTTATCTACCAGAGTTCTCCTCCCCTGGCATACACTCATATACCAGACCTAGCCTACCTGTCAAAGTTCTACTCCCCTGGCATACACTCATATACCAGACCTAGTCTACCTGTCAGAGTTCTCCTCCCCTGGCATACCAGACCTAGTCTACCTGTCAGAGTTCTCCTCCCCTGGCATACACTCATATACCAGACCTAACTTATCTACCAGAGTTCTCCTCCCTTGGCATACACTCATATAACAGACCTAGTTTATCTACCAGAGTTCTCCTTCCCTGGCATGCACTCATACCAGACCTAGCCTACCTATCAGAGTTCTCCTCCCCTGGCATGCACTCATATACCAGACCTAGCCTACCTGTCAGAGTTCTCCTCCCCTGGCATGCACTCATACCAGACCTCACCCTCCCGCTGGAAAGGAAAATCACAGCGATGAGATTCTATCATGCACTCACCTATAATATTTCAAATATATAAATAAACAAGGTTTTCTAATCGGAATTCCGCTGAACAGAATTTCTTGGCGGAATTGCGTGGAGTTAAATGGCTCGCAATTGCAAGTAAACTGCACTTGGATTAAACCCCTAAAATAAACTGAAAGATACATAACTACGTTTATTGTTTTGTAGTTCTAGACATGTACGTTTTAGAACTTACGCGAACTTGTTTCATGTTTGTATAGTTTTATTTAACAAGAAAGAAGATGGCAAATTCCTAATAGATTTTTCCTGATTTTTCTTACTTATTGATAACTAGCTGAAGTTCCCGGAGTAGCCCGTGAAATAAAATAAATAAATAGAAAAAATATCTTGAAAAAATCTGTTTTGANTTCCCTAAAAAAATGTCAGCCAATTTGGTCCAGCCGTTTGGCGAGCTAGCTATAGCTGACATTATAAATAATATCAGCAAACAGCATTATTATACAGATTTTGAATTCTTTTGTTATTTCTGAGCTCAGCTCCAAATTCATTATGCGGTGTGTGTGTGCGATGTGGAAATTAACCGGTATTCTTATTTTATTGTATTAGTAGATATATAAAACAGTATGTTTCATGCAATAAGCAAAATGTAAATTTCTTATTTTGATGATAAAGTTGGTGCTAAAATTATTTCCCTCTGAAGGGCCGGGGCAGGTTGAGAAGGTATGTCCTTGCACATGGTAATTTTGAATGATTTATATTATGTATGCAGAAGTAAATACATTTCTAGCGTGTAAATAATCCATAATGAGGATTACATATACGTTATGCGTATACAAAACTATCCGTTTACATTCTAAAATATATTCAAATATATTAGAGTAAAGTTTCCCCAACATGTTCTGTGTTTGTTAGTGTCTGTTGATGAATGTTAGTTATTACCTCGGAAAGCATACATTACATATATCTATTCAAGGGGAATAGATAGTAAATACATCTAACAAGTGTAGTTCATTCAAAACGAATTTGATAAATGACAAAGTAACGCTTTTTGCCATAAATTCAATTTTTATCTTAACAACCTGATGGTGTAAACTTTGATTTAATTTAAACTTAAACTTTTTGATTTAACAGAATTCATAGTTTGAATCAGCGGGTTGCAAAGATATAAGGTTTTTATCAATTAGATTATGTGGCAAATACTCATTTCCTTTGAATGTTTTGTACTGCAAAGTGCACTAAAGTGTAACAGTTTAAATTGGGGTGTGTTTACGAAGTGTGTACACGTATGGAATTTTTTCGGATACGAGCAGACTGAATTTCAGAAAGGCCAATAGGGGTGCAGGGGGTGGAGGGTGGCCGTTAAGGAGGGGGGGGGGAGGGAAAGGAGTGGTGTGTTTAGTGACTAGGATAAGGTAAGAGGGTCAAGTATAAGATATATAAGATATATATATATAGAGACTTTAGGGGAAGTTCACACAGGGAGAAACTGTTTAAAACATCAGATACAAAATATTTGCTGGCGCGAATGGCAGAGCTCGAAACTTAAAACAGAGTATTCGTAATGAAATCCAGTTTCGGAAGTCCGGTTTCATGAACGAGGTCAGGCAGTTTTAAAGATACCAATATTTTTGTTGGTAAATATTATTTCATGCCTAGTCCCTTCACATTCTCTTTTGGTTTCTAATTTCTTAAATTGAAATCTACGCAAATTTATAAACCCCAAATAGGAAACTAGGGAGTTTCGTTCAACAATACTATCTTAAGTTTCCGGCTCAGAGAGTAAAGGGGTCAGTATAAGGGGATATCGTATGGCCTTTATCTCCAAAAAACATAAACAAAAAGTAAACCTTTAATTTATAAAGATGCGTTGTTTAAAACAAAAAGTAAATTAAGTTTTTAAAAAGTGTTCATATACTTTCTTAAGCAGCAAAATTTGAGAGAAACGTGTAAATTGCGGCCAAATTATTAAAAACATTTCATGATTAAAATCTGTATTGTTATACATTAAGATTTTGAAATGTTAACCTCAAATTCACGGATTGTGAACATTCATTCAATCGTCTAAATATCTAAACATGCATTTTTACTCGCCAAAATCTTATTTGTTTTAGTAAAATTCGCTCCGACAAATCTGCTAGGGGGGGGGGGCGAACTTACTTCACCTCCCCCCCTTCCTTGGCTCTATTGATTATGTATTTTCATCCAATCTTATAACAAATAGAAAGAAGAGAAAAAAAAACATTTTTATTTGGCGCTTCGCGAATAATTCCTACCAAAAATGTGCTTTCCTTTTTTCTATGAAAATGGTAATCAAGTGCAATTATGATAATCTTTAGGATTGAATAGACTTACAATATAGCTACAGTTGACAAAAAGGACTAGTCTCTACAGTATAGAGACTATAAAAAAAATATTTTTATTATATTGAAGGGGGAAATAAGGCCCAGAAATGGAGGAAAAGGGGTATTTAACATGAGGGATATATTTTTTACCTTGTGCAAATATTAAAAATTACTTAGATAGTTTCTCTGAGTCAGTAGACTTTAAAAAGTAAAAATAATATAGTATGCTTTATGTAGAATAAAAAAAATTGTTGTAAATCAAACCTATACAAACCTAATAAAACTGAAAAGCTGCATTTTTTAACTTTAAACCATTCAAACGCAACGTTCGTAAAAAAAGGCGATGCCCCCCATATCCCCTGCACAGTTGCACGTCTGTAACTCTGTAAGAGTGACAAAAAAATCTTATTAGACTTTTTAAGCCTGAAAGTTGTGTGTTATGCGTTATCTGTAGGTATGAAAAAAAATATTATTCTTTAATTAAAAGTTTAAAATAAATCATTCCCTATTTCTTTTCAAGATTAAATCCCCCCCCCCCATCTCTACTGCCCCCTTCCCTGCCCCATCCCGCCCTATCAGACCACCCCTTTAAACCACACGACCCCTGGTATTCTCCCTCTTCTCTGAGGGGAAAGTATTGGTAAACCATAATTCCTTGTCTGACCTGAATATAGGAACAATATACAATAAAACTATATTTTTCCTAGAAACCTTACATAAGCAGGACAATCCGTCCTCATCCTATATAAACAGGACAATCCGTCCTCATCCTATATAAACAGGACAATCCGTCCTCATCCTATATAAGCAGGACAATCCGTCCTTATCCTATATAAGCAGGACAATCCGTCCTCATCCTATATAAGCAGGACAATCCGTCCTTATCCTATATAAGCAGGACAATCCGTCCTCATCCTATATAAACAGGACAATCCGTCCTCATCCTATATAAACAGGACAATCCGTCCTCATCCTATATAAACAGGACAATCCGTCCTTATCCTAAATAAGCAGTACAATCCTTTCTCATCCTATATAAACAGGACAATCCGTCCTCATCCTATATCGCAGGACAATCTGTCCTTATCCTATATAAGCAGGACAATCCGTTCTTATCCTATATAAGCAGTACAATCCTTTCTCATCCTATATAAACAGGACAATCCGTCCTCATCCTATATAAGCAGGACAATCCGTCCTTATCCTATATAAGCAGGACAATCCGTTCTTATCCTATATAAACAGGACAATCCGTTCTTATCCTATATAAGCAGGACAATCCGTCCTTATCCTATATAAGCAGGACAATCCGTCCTCATCTGATATAAACAGGACAATCCGCCCTCATCCTATATAAACAGGACACTCCGTCCTCATCCTATATAAGCAGGACAATCCGTCCTTATCCTATATTAGCAGGACAATCCGTCCTTATCCTATATTAGCAGGACAATCCGTCCTCATCCTATCTAAGCAGGACAAGCCGTCCTTATCCTATATTAGCATGACAATCCGTTCTCATCCTATATAAACAGGGCAATCCGTCCTCATCCTATATAAGCAGGACAATCCGTCCTCATCCTATATAAGCAGGACAATCCGTCCTCATCTGATATAAAAACAGGACAATCCTAGATTAGCAATCCGTCCTCGTCCTACGTATATTGGCGGGATGGATAGTGAATGTATGATTTATTTGAAAGATTTGATTTGTGAACTCGGGAATGTTATTAGCTTGGTTTTGAGATTCTAAATTGATTGGGTCCAAAAATAGCTAAAATCGTGATTTACGACCAAACGCGAGTAAACGGCGGGAGTAACTATGAGTACCCTGGACAACGCTGGGTTCTACATAAAAGCATTGAAGATGGAAGTGATTAACTAGAAAGAAAGAGAAAAAACCTGGAACATGCAATATTTGTTCTCTTCCTTGAAAGAGTTTGTTTACATACAAGTCTACAAAGTATAAACAGAAAATCTAATTGCTTAAAATCAATGTAAACATGGCATTATAAAAAATTTAACCAAAAAACGCATTTCATAGCATCATGGTGTATTTTAACAATTTTTAGCCTCTCCCGTTATAAAAATGGGTAAAATGATTTTCACCCATTTGGTCTGAAACTCATCATACGGGAGTTGCAAAAAAAATTGGAAATATTGTTTTTTCCAATTTCGTGTGTTTCTGTGATTTTGTTTTTACACACATTTATTTTATAAACATACTAGGCCTTTATGGCGCATTGCGCTTATCTTCTTTTTCAACTTTTAATTGTGGCGTAATCTGTCTGTGAGCATCTTCTCTTTGTACAGTATACAATTTTTTTTTATTTGCGGATTTCATAATATTTTTTCGCGCATTTTCAAAATTTTACAAAATTAAATAATTTAAGATAAAAATATTTAAAGATTACATATTTAGAGTCTGATTGGCCATAAACCTTCCCTGGGGCCACGTGAGGTCCCACAAAAAATTTGGGCCCGATTAGTTCAGCCGTTTTGACGTTTATTGGATACAAACAAACAAACAGACACCCAGACAAGCTAAATTTATATATACATTAGGCTTTTAGGCGCCCATCTTCTAGTTCAACTTTTAATTGTGGCTTTATCTCTGAACATCTTCTCTTTGTACAGTATAAAACAAGAACAAAAAAAGTTTGCGGATTTCATAATATTTTTTTGCGCATTTTCAAAATTTTTCAAAAAAAAACTTTTAAACACAAATTTTTAAAATTTTGACCATTCATAAACCTTCCCTGGGGTCACGTGAGGTCCCACTAAAAATTTGGGCCCGATCGGTTCAGCCGTTTTGACGTTTATTGGACACAAACAAACAGACAGACAAGCCAAATTTATATATAGATTTCAGAACCCTTAAAGTTACTGTAAGCGTAATTTCAAGTTCCCCTCAATGGAAAGATGGCAATGTTCGATTTACAACGGTACTCTTGAAACCTTAATCTGATAAAAATGTGAAAGATATGTTTCTGACTCTAAAAAAAGTTATTTCTGTGAGATCCTCCATTGCTTCTTATGAACGAGAAATGCGCAAGGCACTTTCGCAGAGAATCCGCAAATGAAAATAAATGTTTAAAGAAACAAAATAAACAATGATGTCTAATTCATAGTTGATTAGACATAGGTTTCAAGGGTAAATCATTGCATGGAGGGTCACTTGAAATTTCGCTTACATTTCTTTTAATAGTCTCAACAGCAAACTTACAATCACAAATAAACTAAATATACCAAAACTATTGCTGGCTCTATCATGACCATGCAAAGAATTGACTAATGACTATCCATGTTTAAATGCAAATATATGACTTTTCTTTCATTCAAAGTTTTATGACAATGGTTAAAGATATATATCTTATTGAGGATGACTGAAATACACTATAATAACCCAACATTTTCAACACAAAGGAAATGAGTCGTTACAACAAAATTTTCTAATCACTATATCTTCGAAACCTGATGGTGTAAACCATAAGATATTTCAAACTTTGATTATTTGATCCAACAGAATTCATATAGCTTGAAATATTTAAAGTATTTACGACATTGGGTTCAGCAAATATAGAGCTGGGTTAGAAAATCAAAGTATGTGGCAAAGTTTCAAATCCTTTATATTTTTTCACTTTTGAATCTTGAAAAAAACATTGAAAATATTATTTTCATTCATTTTAAAGATTAAATGAAATATAGAATAGTTTGAAATAAAAAGAGAGTAATTACCAGCAACATAGGCAATGAACAGGGCAAAATAAGCAAGTTTTCTTAAGCTCAGCATGGTTTCGATGTAAGATCCACTTCACCCTTAAATATAGTTAGATCACCCTGAAAACATATTTCACTAGTTGCTTTAAACGTCTAGGCCACTCCTGCACTAAACTAAATTAACCGGTTCCGGTTCTAGGCGAGGGAGGAGTAGTGACGTAATAGATACCTGTCACTGTCGGCCTGGATGCCTTAGATTTAAGATTTCGGCTTGAACTACTTAATCATGTACCGGACTGATTGGGGGTTGTCTTTCTTCGCCTGACTACCGTACCGTTCCGACCTCATACAATTTGTCCCGTACCGACCCGACTTTACTTTCTCTACGAATGCCCTTTTGATACACACAAATCAAAGTATACTAGTACTGGCTTGAACAGAGATATTCGCGTGTGAATCAAGGACATGACGGCAAGCATACGGCGAGCCACATAATTTTTGCATCCGAGCCACCAAAAGCGTTCAAGGTGGGAGACATGGGGTCACGGGAAAAGTAGTAGCTTCTAAACATAAAGAATAGAATATATTAGAGGGGAATTTACTAGAAAAAAGTGTAAAACGGCCATTAATTGTTGTACTGTTTCCATACTGCAGGTGTACTTTGACATATATTTATGCTATATAACCTTTTGGGCCCTGGAATATAACTTTATAGAATATCTAAAATTATTGAAACAAAAAATTCTAAAAAGTAGTAATTCTCAAAATAGGAACAAAACTCTGAAAAATAAAGGATTTAGGTTCTAGGTACACAGTGTTAAAAATAGGAACAAAAAGGAGAGCATTAAGCAAAAAGCATTGCGCCAAAAAATCCATTCACGTGTACGTGAATTAGGAACAATAGTCAATAATAGGAGCATAAAGCAAGTTAAGAACAAAAAGAAATTAACATTTTTACATTTTTATTTTTAAATTTTAAATTTTTTACAATGTTCTTTTAATATGTTATATGATATCAGATGTAAATATTTTGACTTTTCTACATTTCTTGTTCTTAATTTTCTTCTTGTTTGTACATCTTTCAATTATATTTCGGCTAATTTTGAAGAACATTTTTTTTGACATCCTGATGATTAATCTGGAAGATACAAGATTGCCAAAAGTTGTTAGTAAAAAAATCTTTTAAACGGTGGTAAATTGTAAAAGATTTTTCTAAGTAAAACACATATATTTCCTTTTTTAAATAAAAAGCCTACCCCAAACCATTTCAGAAATAAAATCAGAAGTATACATATCGTTCTTTACTAATGGAAGAACTATAAAGAGTAAAAACGTAAAATAGCATTAATAGCATAATTTTTAAAAATCCACATATGAAAAGAGAAAAATCTGAATCATCTTTTTGTTATTTTTTCAAATTATACGTTTTAGGCAATTGCAGAATGCAACACAAAGCTTCGGTGAAATATCGTTTGCACCGGACTAATTCGTACATTCGTATCTAACGTTCATTCTTTCTTTAATTAGTGCAAATGAAACACTTTATTGTGCATTCAAAATAAAATCCGCGTGAAAAGTTATTCAGCACGTGAAGAACTATATTTTTAAATTCTAGCGGAATTCGGCTCATTTAGTTAATTAGCTCTATTGAACATATTTTCTAGGAATAAACAAAAATGTCCAATTGACTAAAGCTAAAATTGTGTGGGTAAAATCGAAGTTAGTACAAAAAAACATATTTTGAACAAAAAAATTTTCAGTCAAATTAAGATTACAAATATCTAGCCCAAAAATTATAATTGAACTTATTTCGGAACAAATGAACATCAAAATGTTCAATCGAACTAAAATTACTAAATTTCACCATCAGTGCCCATAATTATAATTAGTCCAATTAAAATTATTTTAGAACAAATGAATAAAAAATGTTCAATCGAACTAAAATCTGAAATTTCCCCATAGATTATTTTTAGTGCAATTGAACTTATAAATTAGGACAATCAAAAAAAATATTCAATCGAACTAAAATCTGAAATTTCACCATTTGGCCCATTTAGTACAATTTAGTCCATTTGAAATTTTTTTTTTTTGGAAAATGTTCATTTGCACTAACGTTTTCGATTGCATTAATATTTACAGAAAAAAACAGTAGTCCATTTGAACAATTTTTTTGTTTAACAATTGTACAATGATCGTTTGTAATAACATATTCATGGCAGGATAATAAAATATTCCTGGTTGAAAATTAAAATTTTAGTCCAATTGAACGCAGTAAAGCTCGATTTGTTTTCATTTGCACTATAGATATCCAATCGTAATACAAACCAGTTTCGGATCAGCTGACTTTGGTACAAATGTATGGAGTTCAATCGGACAATTAGTGCAAACGATATAGCATCTAATTTTCGGTGTTGATGATATCAAAGAACCGCAGAGTAAAATATGGTGTTAATTGACAGTTTCTCTTTGTTTCCATGTTTGCATATCCAATATCCATGCTGTTTGAAAGCTTGGTAAAAATCTAAATTTTAAATTGAAAGTCGTTCTTATTATATTGATATATAGGACGACGACTGCAGTACTCAATTCAGTCATTTTGAATTTAAAATTTAACTGTTGAAATAGTTATGTTTTGATATTTATATTTAATCTTTCATTACTACATTTTTACAATACATGTCGGAATACATTTAAACATTGTAACAATACATTGATTTTCAAATACATTTTTGGTTTCATTCTTGATGAATAACATATATGAATAGAAATGGAATAACCTTGATTAATGAAGTTACCTATTTTAAAACTTTTGATTTAAAATTGAAGCAATTTTGATTTTATAAAGGTACTTAATTAGCGTTTTTGTTTTTAAGATTTAGCTACAGGGTGTCCCAAAAAACATGGGAATTCAGTGACGAATTCGATATCGTCTTTTCAAATAATTCTTTGATTTAGTATAGTGATACCTACTGCAGAAAGCTGAAATCTGTAAGAGTTTCGTCTGCTATATTCACATTTTGTTTGTTTATGTTTTGACTGCATACAGTTGTACTTAGTAAAACAAGAAAATTGCAGTATACAAACTGAGTAAACTTGTCCGTCTTCATTGTTCATCTTGTGGAGAATCTTTACAGTCTTTTACCCTTTTCATAAAATAAACTCTAGCACACATAATAATATTATGGCTTTTGAAATTAGGTATTACAATGTTTATTCATAGCAAAGACGATATACAATTCGTCACTGAATTCCCATGTTTTTTGGGACACCCTGTAGATATAAAGTCTCCGAAATATGAAAATCTTTGGACTTCGGCCTTCATGAATTCTTAAAATTGTAAACTTAAAACTTTAACATGTTTTAATCTTCATGAAACGATGAATGTTTTTCTTTCTCTGTATAGGTACACTAAATGTTACAAAAATATGAAAGTTGTATCATGTTTTAGCTCTCATGAGTACATAAATCATGTTTTAACTTATCAAATATAAACGTTGCCTCATGTTTAAGGCATACTAGTTGTACCATTTTCCAACTAAATAAATATAATTATAAAAGTTTTAACATATTCCAAGTATCATAAATATATAAAGTTGCAT
Organism: Eurytemora carolleeae; assembly: GCF_000591075.1. Taxonomy (NCBI): domain Eukaryota; kingdom Metazoa; phylum Arthropoda; class Copepoda; order Calanoida; family Temoridae; genus Eurytemora; species Eurytemora carolleeae. The sequence goes on along the minus strand of NW_019396309.1, from coordinate 13,868 downwards.
CATGTTTTAGTTCTCTATATAAATATTTACATCATTTGCTCCTCTAATTTTGTAAACATAAAATTTGCATCATGTCCCAATGCTATGAATGATATTCTCTTCTCTAACTAAGGCCTCATGTAGTTCGTCTTCACGGCTCACGAGAACAGAAAAATCCTGGAAAACATGAAACTGTTAACTACATTTCCATGTATCAAGCTACATGCCTGATTCACAACAGTACCCTTTAAACCCTTCATCTGAGAAACAATAAGCAAATTAATGGCGATTTTATCTTGTGAAAAAAATTGGTCCTTAAATTCAATTCCTTTAATTTTTCTGCATTTCCCTGCAAGTCACTCTATTTCAGAAATCACAATTGAAAATTTTCGATTTTCAGATAAAAAAACCAAGAATGTTATTTTAGAATCGTTCATGTAACTTTTACGTGGAGCGTTACTTTTAAGGCCTACAGAAAGTTTAAGGAAAATCAAAAAGGAACTTATTAGGCAGAGAAATTAATTAAGTTTCTTTAAAGAAATGATAAATATATATTTTTTACCTGTCCGGTTAATGTGAGGATAAAAAACACATAGCAGAACAGCATTAGAGAAACTAAACAATAAGTTAAAGCAAAATATATTTTTCAAATACTTAAAAATCTTAATGTTACTGAACCACATGCAACAATATTTCGGACAAACTGCTTGCCAAAAAATTCGACACTTTTAACTGAAATCTTTACTAAGGAAAACCGATGGACAAAAATAACAAGAATGGGACCGAGAAGTAGTTCTCGTTTATATCAATACAATAAAGACGACTTTCTTTTTCAATTTTGATTTCTACCAACCTTTCAAATAGCATGGCCACACATATAATCATGGAAACAAAAAACTTCTCTTTGTTTCCTTACTAACTTGCAATTTAAAAAAGTCTTCTTTGTATTGAAATAATCGCCGACTATGCTTCTCTCATAGTCCTTAAATTGGTCCAAGAATTAAAAAGAAAGACTTTAATGCAAACAATATAACATCTTCTTGAACCGATCTAGAAACGAATGCATAAATCATTAAAAGAAAAATAACGATAAACATAGAAACGGTTTTGATTGACATAAAACTTTCAACATGAGTACAGCGAGCGCTGTTTAACATAAATCGATATAAATATTGAAAGAAAAACATAAAAAAAAACCGAGTTTAATCAACCATAAAAAAGATAAAAATTGGTGATGATTGTACTATAATGCAAGCTCATCCAAAATGGCCATCTCCATTTTAAACATTGACTAGCAACGTGTCAAAATCTACTGAAAAAATAACAAATTACAAAAAATTAAGTTTTTTTTGTGTGATTACCTATAAATATTGATGCTAAAACTAGAAAGGTTGCTCCTGGGAAGGTGTCTAGAGATGAATTTCCATATTATTATTATACTAGCTTGGGAACCCAGCTTTGCCCAAGCTACTCAGTTCTTCCCGCCAGTTAACCGCATTTGGTCGTAAAATACGATTTTAGCTATTTTTTTCGACAAAAATCGACCCACTCAACTTAGAATCTCAAAACCAAGCCAAGACATTTCTCCCGAATTCCCAATCAAAATGTGAGGAAAATCGGGGTTTCTGATTATGATCTGACAAATAGACATACAAACAGAGATTACAACTTTATATATAGATATAATAAAATATAATAAAATAAAATATTAAATATATAAACATTTATTTTCAAAAATTACCATAAGTCATAAATGTTCCAAGTTCTTTCTGATCATAAATCGTTTCTGTTTTCTTGTTTTAATGAATTTGTGTTTTATCACATAAAATAAAAAAATATCAAAAAGGGTGTCCACAAAAAAATTGGATCCTTTTTTAGGTCTTGAATATGGGACTCAAACAAGAACCCGAAATTGGGACTTTAAAGACATAAAAAGACTCCAAAAACCCCCAACTTTGGTTTAAAAATGAATATGGTTCCTATTGTTGAATTATAAACTGCAGTGAAGAGAGGGGATGCAAACAACGGAACTAAAAAGCAAAATTAAATAATATCTACAAAAAAAAATAAAAGACGTCGCTACCGAAATATGATAAATTTTTTCAAATTCCAATCCAATACAAAATGTTGAAAATTGATTATTCAACACATTTACTTTCCTTTAACTATGCCAAATTTAGACCCTCAATAAAAATATATGCAAAAAACAATAGTTTTTTTTAGGATAAAAAATATTGCAAGCTTGTACTTTTTTTAAAAACGAAACAAAACTACTTGCTGCTTCAAAACTAAACTCTCAAAATGGCATCTACCTGCCTCCATATTAAAGAAAGAATATAAAGGAATTGATTCTTTGCCAAAAAAATTTTCTAATCCCTATATCTTTGCAACCTAATGGTTTAACCCTTTGATATTTCAAACTTAGATTATTTGCTCTAACAAAATTCATAATTTGAAATATCTAAGGTCGACTAGATTGGGTTGCAAAGATATAGTTTAGAAACATTTGAAAATCAGGCTTTGTGATTAAATTCTTTTTCAAAATGGTGTTTGTCTACCTGCTGCTTCAAAACTAGCGAGAAGAGAATATATTTTGCCAAGCTCTGAGGGTTGAACACACTTAGATAACATAGATCTAATTACAATCCCTGAAATAACAAGCTCTGAGGGTTGAACACACTTAGATAACATAGATCTAATTACAATCCCTGAAATAACAAGCTCTGAGGGTTGAACACACTTAGATAACATAGATCTAATTAAAATCCCTGAAATAACAAGCTCTGAGGGTTGAACACACTTAGATAACATAGATCCAATTACAATCCCTGAAATATCAAGCTCTGAGGGTTGAACACACTTAGATAACATGGATCTAATTACAATCCCTGAAATAACAAGCTCTGAGGGTTGAACACACTTAGATAACATAGATCTAATTACAATCCCTGAAATAAAAAGCTCTGAGGGTTGAAAACACTTAGATAACAAAGATCTAATTACAATCCCTGAAATAAAAAAATGATAAAAACTGCAATTTATCTCATTTTTTGGAAACTATTTAAATTTTTTTGTCTATTGCGATTGATTATTTTAAAAAATTTAATTAATAAATTTATTTATTATTATCAATAGAGATTTCAAGGTCCTCTTTAAGTCTAAGGTTAGGAGCGGGGGTCAATGAATTTATTTCTTTCCAGGGGGGGCGGCGGCTCTGCATTCATATAGACCTGAAAACCTTAGATTACCCTGCTCCAGTGGGGGCTGAGCTTCAATAACCCCCCTTGAATACGCCTCTGCCCACTACATCGCATATAAAAAAATACCTGACAAAGAACTGATACATCCAAGACAAGCTCCAAAAAACAAAACTGTTCCTAAAAAATGTCTTTGGTTTTAAATGAATATTCTATTTATACAATACATTTTTCTTAATAAATAAATCTAAATCAAAGTTCAAAATCAGGAACCCAATTAATGTTTTCATCCTTTTTGAAAAATGGAAAAGACAATCTAAATTTCAATCCAAAGTGTCATAATTCTAAAAATCGTTCTGTTATTAGATCAAAAATAATAATTTATGACATTCTCCGCATAAAGAAATACTTACCACTTGTAGCAAACGCAATAACAACTAAACTTGATATTTTAGACATCGTCGCCAAAATACCGATCATCGCATCATGGACCTGATCAAATTAAACATGTCTTTAAAGCATTTTAATTAAAAAAACGTTTAATTATTTGATCTGTTTAACTATTTAATATTTTCCCAAATTTAAACCTACAGGACAATTTCCTTTGAACATGATCAATATTACCAGACAATTTATTTGAAATTTTAAAAATAAATATTTTTACCTTAAGAATATAGCTAAGTAAAGGCATAACAATAAGTGAAGCGACAGCACTGAAACCTGAGCATCAAAAATGGTTAGTTTAATAGATTTGGATTGGACCCCTCCGGTAGCATGGGGAAAAGTTATTTACCCCCCCCCCCGGGCCCAAGAAGAGTTAAAAAAGAAAAAATATACTTACAAATAACTAAAGTTTGGAATTTTGTAAACGCTTGTTCCGTCCATTGGAATAATTTACCACCCCCCCCCCGGCCCAAGAAGAGTTAAAAAAAGAAAAAATATACTTACAAATAACTAAAGTTTGGAATTTTGTAAACTCTTGTTCCGTCCATTGGAATAATTTTCTTGTATATAGGTAGAATATATTTCCATCGCCTACAATACAAAACATACTTCAGGAAAAGTAAAAAGATCGAAACCTTTTCCAGTCCTTCTTCTTCAGTCCTTTCACACTTTTTCACTCAACTTTTCCTGTCTGTTTTCATGTCCTCAGGTGTCAGATTGCACCAAATTATGAATGGGGAAACTTCATTGCCTGGTTAAAAGCTTTTAAATTGAGTAGGGTTGACTTTTTTGGCGAAAGTTTAGTGTTTAGACTTTAGTACTCTTTATTCTTATAATAATTCTATTTTAATTATTTAATTATTATTTTAATAATTCTTTTTCAAAATAATTTTTAATAATTTTTACTTTAGATATACACCTTAGGTATATAAGGTAAAAACTTTTAAATCATTTTACTGATTGATTTGGAAAAAAGTATTTATGAAGGCTAAAATAATTATTATATATATTTTTTAATATGGGCTTCAATTAAAATTAGTATTTCGCAATGAAATTGTTAAAAAGACTACAAGTGTAATTTTATTACCTTAATGCCCGATTGACAACGGTACCCTTAAAAGCTTTGTCAGATCAAGTATGCACATTAACTAAGAGACCAATACATATAATTTTGAAAACTGTTTAATTCAATTTTATTTCTCTATAAAGTGAGTTGCGTATTTCAGCTGCAGGGAAACATAGAAAAAGGAATTTTTGATGTTACTGATGATGGTTTAATGGTTGTTAATCGAGCATTGGCATCATTGCATGGAGGGTTACTAAACATTACGCTTATAGTTTCTTTAAGGGGGTTGTTTAACTATTTCAAAATTAGAAAATACACTTAATAGGCTTCCTATTTAAAGCTCAAAAACGTTAAGGATGAGTAAAAAAGGGGATAATCTATGTTTTGGACAAAATTTTTTTAAAATTTTAGTGAAATTCAGATTTTAGGCAGAAAAACTAAATGTGATAAAAAACTTTAAATATTTTTTTGGAACGTTGAAACAAAAATCCGCAAAACAACATTATAAAAAAGAGTTTTTTTTTGTAAAATTGGTTGATAACATTAATGCAAATTTCCACTTAAATTTTTGCGGATTTTTTTATATTATCTATTTTTATTTTTAATGAAATTTTATGAAATTTGTGAAAACAAGAGTAAACATTTATACTTACTAAAAACCGTGACATTAAAGAGCATACAGGTTATGAGAATGATGATGACGCGACGGAACTTATATTGACGCTTCCTGAGCGTCAATAATCATCAAATCTTATTAATTTCGTCTTTAACCTACGCGGCATTCAATCGTGATTTAATGATTTACTAGTTTAATCAAATCATTGAAAAAACAATACTAAATATTTAAAAAGAGTGTTTTCATACGGCAATGCCCGATTCACAACGGTACCCTTAAAACCGTTGTCTTATCAAGTATGAAAAATCATATCGATTCTTTTCAGTCGTAGTTTCTCCACTACAGTGAATTGCGCATTTCTACTGCAGGAAAACATAATAGAATTATAAAAATAAATACGTTTCCAAGGGAAACGCGGTAAAAAAAAGTTTCCAAGGGAACCGCTGTAAACCGGGCATATCACCATTTTAGCATGAAACGTGTGAAATTACCCTTACAGTCCCTTTAAGCATGATTCAAAATAAAACAACTAAAGAATTTTTAATGGTTATTTCCTAAAGGTTGTTTGGAAGACATCTCGTACATGATGAAAATTGATGATAGCTAGGGGAGTCCTAAATGTACATTATTAATACACAAGTGATTCTCTATCTGTCTATTATCCCTTCCTAATAGCACGAATGCTACCCAGGACCCAGATACCCAACCAATCCTATGTCTCCTGAGGTCGAATTTTAAGAATTTGAGCCGCGACTTACATTTGAGACGTGGCTCAAATATGGTTGGTTCCACTTAAAATTGTATTCAATGTTTCAAGATCTAAGCCGGCGCTCAATTGAAACCAGTTTTTGGCGGATTTGAGAGGCGGCTCAAATTCATTAAATTCGGACTCTGGACAGGGATCCCATAGTTAGCATGCCATGTGCAATTATACTGTTATACACGAGTAAGGAAGTATAAGTAGTTAAACCCGTAAACTGTATCTGCACTGCAGCAAGAATTGATTTAGTATAACCTTGCTCATTTCTACTTATTAACTTTTGGACGTGAATCCGATGTTCCATTAGATTAACCCTTTAATTATATGTTACCCATCAACATAACACAAAGGGTGAATAATTTCATTATTACAATAACAAATCAAAATGTAAGTATTTTGGTCTATTTATGTATTTGCTACTCTGTCCGACTGTTTATGTATCCAATAAATGACAACACGGGTGAACCGAACTGGCCCATATTTTTGTTGGACCCCAGGGAAGGGTTATGGATGGTTTTAAGTAAAATATGAAGAATTTCTGAATTTCTAGAAATTTATCAATGTTTACCAAAACACCGCAAAATTTTGAGTTCTAGATTATGAAGAAAAAATGGCCGATTGAAAAACAACCTTTTGACGCTTAAATTGAGATGTACAAAGCACCCTGAGAGGCGTGTTATTTCAAACAAATATTTTCAAAATGTAAAATAATGATTTCAAATATAACAAACCTTTCTCCGATCCCTGTAATATCATTATCTTGATATATTCTTGTCTCTTCTATAAAAAACGTCACATAGAGAGCACTTATCACTTGACAAACTAAAAAGAGTTAAAAAAACAAATGAAAAATAACTTAAAATAAATAAAAAAGCATGAACAGGGAAAAAAACGTGAACAAAAGTTTTCAGAAAAATTCGTACATTTTAATCACCTTGCATCAATAATTGGAGATATAATCAAAATGAACTGAAAAAAGGTGAACTAAGTAAGAAATAACAATTAAGTTGAAGTTGAAGTAAAATTTAAAGATTATAAAATACCAAATTATATACAATAAATAAAATATCATTAATAATAATCATATACCTGCAACAGATCCAAAAATTCCATAATATCCAAAATATTTGAAGACATAACCAGACGCAAAAGTTCCTGAACAAATAAAATACACAGGACCTAACAACAATTATGATTTAAAAAAGTAAAAAAAAACGAAAAAAAAACCTGCGGGGACACCTCCAAAGAAACAAAAGTCTAGAGCTGCAAGCCGCGATGTTCTCTCCCTAAATAGATTATAAAACTATATATATAAAATAAAAGAACTATATATATATATGTATATATATATATATAACTATCACGTGGTGTGAGTGGAAAAGTCTCATAATAAAATTTTCCCAAATCTTAGAAAGTCATTCTTTAAACTGCTTGATAATTCTGCAACTACGAAACTTAATCTAAAATGACGCGACCCGTCTAGCCAAATATGGTTGCGATAGTAAATTCTAACCTTATTGTTGTGACGTCACTGAGGTATGAGAAAACACCAACTAGTAAACAAACATATCCACCAAACAAGCTACTCACACTTGTAAACAGTAGGAACATGGCCGAGGAGTCCTAGAATAAAGTTTATTAAAAAAAACTGTTGCATCATCATCTTCCCCACCATAAAATCAAATCAAATCAGACTTTAAGGAACGCCCTTCGAGTTTGAACTACTTGCAAATCACATAATGAGTTAACTCACCAGTCACCAGTCACCCAGAACTTAAATAAAATTTTGCATAAGGTTTTCATGAGCTTATTTTTGTATTTTGATTTAAATTTAGAATTAACTCTAAGACCCTGAAATAATATCAAGATGATGTATTTCTTAAAAAAAAGTTGGTTTTGGTTTGCAACAAATTTCATTGAATCCCTCTAATTAAAAAAAGTATTTTATGTTAAAACCGGCGCTTAACAAAGGAATATCATTTACTCTCTAGAGTTTATCATTAAATCCCTCGAGAGTTTGAATTTTCATTAGTTCAAATTTTTCCAATGTTAAATAATACAACTGTTTTCCTGTTTTGGGGCGATTTTTATCAGTTTTTAGCTTACAACCCAATATGCTTTGATAGTAATAATAAATATTGTTCAAGATGAGTGAAGAAACTATACTATAGTAAGAATATGAACCCCTTCTATCTCTAACCGAGGGGTTTATATTTGCTTGAAGAGCAAAAACTATTTAATGGTTTTTATGTAAAGCCAGATATCCCAGCATAGGAATATATCCACTCACCTTATAGTAAGCATAAAATATCCAGACTACTTGTGAAGCCAGATATCCCAGCATAGGAATATCTACTCACCTTATAGTAAGCATTAAATATCCAGACTACTTTTGAAGCCAGATATCCCGGCATAGGAATATATCCACTCACCTTATAGTAAGCATTAAATATCCAGACTACTTGTGAAGCCAGATATCCCAGCATAGGAATGATTATCACTGGTTTCCGTCCATTCAAATCTGACCAGGGACCAACAAACAGCGCCAAAACAATACTGAAACAAATAAAATTATTTTAAAACAATCAATTAAAAATCATTGTATTTAATTACTAAATAAAATATAAATTGATAAAATGTTTCCCACTATGTTCAAAATAAAGTAACCTGGGAATAGCTGAGAGGATGTTTATATACATCTGAACTAAGTTTGCCCTCCTTTCCACCTGAAAACAAACAAAAAAACTTTTTTCCACTCCGAATTAGTCTTTTTAAAAAAACATATCACCCTTTAACCTTCATTGATCAATAACTGAATCTTTCTAGTTTCATCTGTGTTTAATTTAAACTCAGCATGCTGGTATACCTACCTTTTCTTCTAAGTATGCTGGTATACCTACCTTTTCTTCTCAGTATGCTGGTTAACCTTACTATTCCCCTCAGCATGCTGGTTAACCTAAATATTCTCCTCTACAAGCTGGTATACCTACATATTCTCTAGAGCATGCTGTTATACCTGACTATTCTCTTCAGCATGCTGGTTAACATGACTATTCTCCTCAGCATGCTGGTTTACCTAAATATTCTCCTCTACAAGCTGGTATACCTACATATTCTCTTCAGCATGCTGTTATACCTGACTATTCTCTACAGCATGCTGTTATACCTGACTATTCTCTTCAGCATGCTGGTTAACCTGACTATTCTCCTCAGCATGCTGGTTTACCTGAATATTCTCCTCAACAAGCTGGTATACCTACATATTCTCTTCAGCATGCTGTTATACCTGACTATTCTCTTCAGCGTGCTAGTTTACCTGACAATTCTCCTCAGCGTGCTAGTATACCTGACTATTCTCCTCAGCATGCTGGTTAATATTAGCACATACATTCTCCGAATATTCAAGATCCCTAAAATTTCAAAGTTATTCAACAGGGTTTATAACAAACTGTTCATGAATTTATAAAAAGTACACAGTGCATTTTTGATAAAAAATTAAAGAATTCAAGAGTTGCCTTAAATTTTCAGCTGCACCTATTTTCTTTTTCAGAACACTAAAAATATCAAATACAAATGTCCAATGTAGGAGTGCAAACACAAATTATTTCTTGTTGGCAACAATTTTGTCACGTTTAATTCTTTAGAAATACAATGATAGATTTTTTCCCTCAGTAGATGATGTCAAAGGCTTAGTTATGAACCTATATAAGATTTTTAGCAATCATAATGAAAAAATTAGAAATTAAAATGGTCGGTTTAAAATCATTTCGTTCGAAACTTTTGAAATTCTTTGCTGTCAATTCGGATCAAACAATATGTTGATAATTATAGGAAGAAATACATTTTTTTAGTAGTTTTCAAGGGAGGGTAAAAAATTGCCAGTTTAAGTCAATTTATTCTTTTTTGCCGAAACTTTAAAAACAAAAACCCCAGTTAAGTTTCTAGATCACTCCCTTTAATTTAACTATTGTTTAGAGTGGTCTACCTGCAGGATTTATCAATGAGAAGGTTTTGTCCTATAACCATGCCAAGTCCAAGGGAGAAGGTTTGGAGAAGGATTGCTGGCTCCAGGGTTATCAGAGACACACATCTAGAACAAGACAGTTTTAAAGGGACTGTTTACAAAATTTCTAGTATCCCTCGAACTCAAGAGTTACCTTTACGACTCTAAAAATACTCTTTAAATGTTTATCCAAGTAACTGTAATGAAGATAACGTCGTTCTTCTTTTTAAAAGAAGAAGACAAATTCTGTCAAGGCCCTTCCTTGTCTCTGCTTTATAAAGAAACAGAAACCGCAGTTAAAAAATGTAAAACTTTACAATGAATTAATATTTTGGATTAGCTTTTAAATAAAAGTAAACTAAAGTTTTTTTTCACTTTAAAAATCTAAATTCCACAACATTCCTCAGATACGTATTTAAAATTCAGGTGGATCAAATAAATTCATGTCTCAAAGATCAGATTTTCGCATTTATCAAATTTTATAAAATAGTTGATCATATTTTTTTGAGACAAGTAAAAAATCGGGTTCTGAAATGGGTCGAATTGACTCAGAACACGAAAAAGAAGTTTACCGTAGTGCTCTTTGAAGAAGAGGGGTTGGATTTGACATTTTGAACTCAAGATCACATTTTTCTTAAACAAAACTCAATTTCTCCATTTCTTTTACTTTTTCAATCTTCTTTCTTCTTGAAAATAAAACTTTTTTAATCTTCCTTTTTATACAAAAACTCTTTCATATGTAATTGCTGAAAGTTTATTTTTATAAATTTTAAAATCTACCAAATTATTTATACTTCCCATTTGCTGTTCTTTCCTTAAAACAATCAGTTCAGTTTATTTATTTATTTAGAATTCACCCCGTCTGAATATCAAAAGTGAACTAACCACCGTCTCTAGTAATTTATTTAAACTTTAAGTTAAAATTTGATAAAATGAGTTTAATTTGATAATTTGATATCAGTATTTTGATAATATTTGAATTATAAAAGTTAAAATTATGGACATTATTTATTAACACTTAGATCTATATTCAAATTTTAATTTTTGTTAACTTGTTGGAACTCTCCTCTCCCTTAAATAGTGTCATTAACCATTAACAAAGATGCTTTTTTCCACTTTTAATATTTTTGTATTTATGAAGTAGGGAGCCGAAGAAGACTTTAAGAATCAAGCAATCAGCATGAAACACAGAAATTGTGCAGTTTAATTAAAATAGTGATCAAATAAGAGTCCAGTAAATCTATTTGCATCATAAAAGCATCTATTATGTCGTCTTCCTATTCCATTGTTTTGGTATTTAAGCTGAAAAAATATGTCAACTTTTTTGGTCAAATTTTACTGAACTTTCTTTTTATATAGAACTTATTTAATGGAGCTCAACCTTTAATATATTATCAATTTAAAAGGTTTTTCAGAAAGTTGTTTTTGCTATAGGCAAGCCTTTCAGGTAGTTAATGTGAATTAAGTATAAAAATATAAAATATCATGGCTTTCAAAAAGTTAAAGAGCCGTCTCTAATTTATTATCTTGGGTTAGTAAATGTTGCAATTGCAGTAGTAATAATAAAAAGTATCGAAAAAGTATAATTCTTATTGGACGGAAATAAAAAAATAAAAATCGTTTGAAAAAAAATCCTAATTCTTTCCAGAAAATCAATACGCATATTTCTCTATGCATCATGAAGTGGTTATTAATTTCACAACATTAGAACACTTGTGAACATTTAGTCTTAAACAATGCAGCAATATACATTTCTTTTTAGCATAACAAATTTACATGATGAAAGAAAACATTATATTGGAGGCCCTTATACTTCTTCAAGACTCCCCTCCCCCCCCCCC
>NW_019396309.1:0-1033 GCF_000591075.1 Eurytemora carolleeae | reverse complement strand
GTTTCACATCGATATTTCTGGGCCGAGCGCTGCGGCTAGGATGGGCTAGGGGGCCGAGCGCTGCGGCCACGGGTTAGGTTAAGTTATGAAACTTCTTGTCAGACCCATGTACAAAATTGATAGGAGGGGGGGGGGGGGGGGGGGTCCAAAAATCGTATACTAGGAATATACCTACATATACATAATCTTTACTATCAAACATTAAAAAACATAAATATTTTTTGGACAATAAAACGTTCAACTGCCCAGGGAGTGCCCACTTCACCCACTAGTTGTGATAACAAGGCATGTTTGACCTCTTACGATAAAAACAACGCGATGACTGTTTATAACAAAATATAAATATGTACTGTTGACTAGGGAGAGGTTACTGTGTACCTGCATCAGCTGTTTATATAAAGATAGATATATTGACAGACAGACATCATTAGCAAGCATCAAAAACAACTTATTATTAGCGATAACAAAAGGCTAAACTTGGGGGGAGGGGGCGGGGGACGGGTTCTCTCCCTTCCCTGAAATAATCACTTCAGGACAGATATGTGAATAAAAATTCAGAGATGCAATTGTGGGAGGGCCGAGGGGTATATATATTATTGAACCCCCCCCTGATATATAGCCCAACAGAATAGAATATACAGGGTGTCCCACGAGTCCCACATCATTAGACCGTTAATGGGTATAAATTACGATTTTCGGGACTAATCAGAGAATAAAATTAGAAAAATCATTTTGAAAAATGAAATAAGGCTAATGTAAGAATTTTCTTGTGGAAAATGACAAGTTTTTCGAGTATTCCGGGTTTATTTTGGCGTTAATTAGCTTGGAGATATTCTAGAACATGATATGGGACGCTCTGTATGTTAGAGTGGAATTTACTACAGTGAAACCCTTATAATTACGAATATACATCGAAAGAATTCATCATATATGTCGTATGCTTCACTTTCGGGTAATGGAATGTTACAGATATTTAGATTTTTAATTAAATGGTTATATGGAACTCTTTAAAACTGTTCCCGCATATTCATGG
>NW_019396308.1:213244-268044 GCF_000591075.1 Eurytemora carolleeae | reverse complement strand
CAAAAATCATTATATTAGAACTGAAACAAATCCGTTCCATTAATTCAAGTGTTTGTTTATGTTAAAGAATCTTGCGCTTTGCCGCGTAGCATAACCAGAGTTTGCTGCAGGTACGAGTTCTCAGGCATCACACCGGCCTCCTATCAATTTTGTCATGGATCTTACAGAAAGTGTCTTTAACTTGACCTAACCCGTGGCCGCAGAGCGATCGGCCCCCTAGCCTGTCCTAGCCGCAGCGCTCGGCCCAGAGAGTGGATCTTAACTAACCTAATCCGTGGCCGCAGCGCTCGGCCCCCTTATAGCCTGTCCTAGCCGCAGCGTTCGGCCCAGAAAGTGTCTTAACCTAACCTAACTCTAAATAATACTAAATAAATACTAATTTGGTCATGTACAAAATTGATAGGAGGGGGGGGGGGGAGTCCAAAAACCGTTCACTAGGACAGACCCAATTATAATGTAATGAAATTGAAACATATGACCCACTTCGTAAAAGAGACGTCGATGAATTCTAGTCGATGTGACCCTGGTTTGTGAAGTCGACAAGTAATTATCAGCACACAATATTGTTCTTCGAGCTTGTGCAGCCTATTCTCAAAAAACATCTTTACCATCTTTATGTGCCAATGGCGAAATTGTCAGATAAATAATTCTGGACATTGTTTGCCTTCGGTCTGTCGGAGACTACATGTTTGCAGGGTTGTTTCGTAGTATCATGAAGCCCAACCCTAATTAGAATCCTCTATAACCACTTGACCTTTTAGCTGTTGTGGGTTTCATGTGTGACGGGGTGGTCGAAATGTTGTAAATCTGATCTTAAAGATTTCCTATCCTTGGCGCAGGATCTTGGGATTTAAGGTCTATCTCAGAATCCATTAGTATCTGGCTTTTATAATCTTCCTGATCATGACACAACTCATAAACAGATCAATCAGCCTGCACAGGATACTGAAGATCTTTTCAACCTTTTCAATAAACCTGTTAATTCTAAAGGAGAGAAAAATAGATAAGTGATCAATTTGATGATATATCGAAAAGAAAATTAAACTAGAAACAGAGTTTGACCCTCTTTGCACCGAAAAGTAAGACAAGAAGACCACCAGTTAGGTTGAAGGACAACCTAATGCCCGAGATACCAGAGGAGGTCTTTGATAAGGACGGGAATGAGGGATATGATTCTACCGACTCAGAACGCATTGAACCTGTTAATCTGGTTTGTCAGCTGATAGAGGACCTGGAGTCAAGGTTGAACTGCAGTCTTTCTATAATAGAGATCAACCTAAAGTAGGATTGTAGTATCAGTCTACCATGAGATTAACCTAAGGTAGGATTGTAATATCAGTCTACCATAGATTCAACCTAAAGTAGAATTGTAGTATCAGTCTACCATGAGATCAACCTATTAAGTTGGATTATAATATCAGTCTACCATAGATTCAACCTAAAGTAGGATTGTAGTATCAGTCTACCATAGATTCAACCTAAAGTAGAATTGTAGTATCAGTCTACCATGAGATCAACCTTAAGTAGGATTGTAGTATAAGTCTACCATGAGATCAACCTAAAGTAGGATTGTAGTGTCAGTCTACCATAGAGTCAACCTAAAGTCAGTCTACCATAAGAGATCAACCTAAAGTTGTGCTATAGTTTCAGCCAACCAAAATCTTCGAGTGTCAAAATTATAATCAGAAATATAACGGATAAGAAAAATAAATTCCCTCTTTTTTCCGCCTTTTTTCCCTCACTCATCCGCTTTTTTTCAAAATGAAAAATATGCACCATTGAAATTTTAGTAAAATTTTAATTAACGAAATTACGTTTTTCATTTCTAAAATTTGATTTCTTGCCACGAAGGTTTATGCAAGCAGGTTGCAAAGATCTATAGGGATTAGAAAATTCGAGTTCGTAGCAAGAATAGAAATACAGAAATGTTCAGTTAAGTTCATTATTCACATTAAATTCGTTGTCGTCTTCCGTCTTCATAGAAACATACAACTCAATCTTAGTATCAATATTTTAATTTTAATTTTGTATTTATTTTTCAATAAATTTACATCAAATAGGCAATAGCTGATAATCTTGTCATAGCTCATGTATCCATATGTTAGTAATAACATTAAGTAAAGAGTTAAGAAACTGAGCCCTTGCCACAAACTCAAATTTTCTAATCCCTATATCTTTTCAACCTGATGGTGTAAACTTTAGATACTTAAAAATTAGGCTATTTGATCAAACAGAATTCACATATTCTAAAATATCCAAGTTCCATCGACATTGGGGGGCAACGTTAAAGGGATTATAAACATCTGA
This sequence comes from Eurytemora carolleeae, assembly GCF_000591075.1. NCBI lineage: Eukaryota > Metazoa > Arthropoda > Copepoda > Calanoida > Temoridae > Eurytemora > Eurytemora carolleeae. The sequence goes on along the minus strand of NW_019396308.1, from coordinate 265,737 downwards.
GTCTCTGTCAAGAATTCAGTAGTGCAACTATAATATCTGTTTGCAAAACATAGTTCAGCTACAAATCAGTTTTTATGGTTATATGGTTGGTTATAGCTTCTATAAATCAATTTGTATGAAAGATGAATATTTTTAAAAGAAAAAGTAATTGTTTTGGTTTCATGGCATCTTAATTATTTGATCGTTGCGACAAGTTCAACCTTTTATTAAAATTAATAATTGTAATATCTCGTGCTTTGTAGTTGAATAAAAATACGAAATATGAAATGAATAAATAAGACAATTAACAATATTGAGTATGGTATATATGGTGTCCCAATAAACACGGGAATTGAGTGACGATTTCGATATTGTCTTCCTAAAAGATATTTTGATTGAAGAATGGTGATTCCTACTGGAAAAGCTCAGAGCTGTAATTCAAAGATGTTTCGTCTGCCTAGAGTTAAAATTTTTTGTTTTTGATTTAATTGCATGCTGTCGTACATTTAGTAAAACGAGGAATTCTTTTTTAAAAAAACAGATTTGTATTCGTTACTTAATTCCGAAGTTAATTGGGATACCCTGCATAAAAAAGTTGCTTGATCAAAGCTCTGTTCTTTTCTCCACTTGAATGTCGTCATACATTCCCAGATTACTAATCCCGCTTAGGGCTGGTTTAGGTCTATCATCTCTAGGTCCCCACTGAGAGCTGGGAGTAAGGAGAGGGCCGGATCTCAGGAACGCCGCCTCTCCAGGGTCCTCACCCATAAACTTTTTGATGACTGAAACCAGCCCCAGGACGAGAGGGATTGCAAGAGGGAAAAGTTCAATAAGCCAACCCAGCACCTGGATTCCATCCGGAAACTCATAACCTTAATAATGGATCATATCAGGGGTAAATATTTTTATGGAAAATAACAATCCCCCACCCTCTGATTGAAAGTTATTTTTTTCAAAGCGTTAACAATTCCTAAGAGTTTGATTCGATGCATTGGGAACAATTAATGAACTTTTGGGACAAAAGTATCAACTTGCCTTTTTTATGCAATTTTTTCATCGTTTCCCCAGAGTATCAAAAATAACATTTAAATCAACTGAGCTTCCATCATTGATTTAAATCAAATTGAGGCATCACATAAAAATTGAGCCGGATCGGCTCATCCGTTTTGACGGTTATTGGATACAATCATAAAACCAACAGTCAAGCAAAGTATATATATAAAGATAAGATATTAATATTCACTATACGCAGCAAATATAAATACATACAATATAGGTAAGGTAGTAAAACAAGGATTTGTCGCTTTAATTACTGATAATATAATGTTACAATGGTGTCCCATATCATATTAGATCGTCAATGGGTCTGAACTACGATTTGAGGGACTAATCAGAAAATTTAGGAAGAAAGAATCATTTTGAAAAATTTAATGAGGCTAATATAAAATGTTCTTGCAAAAGATGTTAGGTTTTTCGAGTATCGTGTGTTTATTTTGGCTTCAGTAAAGAATGTACAAAGAGTCCCCAAAAATGGAAAATGAGTAAAAACTTTCGAAATCATGTGTTCCGCCTGTTATGTACCTTTAAAAATGACGAAGCTAACACCAAGTTTGCCTCAGTTTCAATATATTTTGAGATTTAAATATTTATTACGTAAAATGGTTTTAAATGTATTCAATACATCTATTTTAATGCAGTGAAACAATTAAGAACGATGAACAATACCTGGAATAGAAAACAGTTGATAAGACTGAGAAGACGACTTGAAACTCTTTAAATATGACGATTTCAAACTTAATAAAGTCTTGAATCTTGAATTTAATCTTTTAATCTCTTGGAGATAATATAAGATGATATGGGACGTGAGCTCTGTACGTGGTAATCGAATGGAAAGAAGCAATATTTATTTAATTTTGAAATTATGATGATATATGCATAATGTAGAACAAAAACGTGTTTTTAGATTAAATGTTTTTTTTGATGTGGGTCAATTTTTAACTCTCCTCTCCACCTTCCCATAATAAAATAATTAAACATTTTTAAATATTGCAAGCTTAGAAGTTAGAGCTATATTTTAAGTGAGAAAAATGTTTTTTAAGGGACAAGTAAAAAAAAAAATTCTCATATTTTGATATCTTGAAATACTGAATTCAGAAACGAGTATACTATTTTAATACTTTTAATTTGATTGCTATTATATATATAAGATTCATCCAATTTTAATATTTTTAATTTAATTGGTGTTATCATGGATATAAGATACATTCAATTTTAATATTTTTAACTTAATTGGTGATATAGATATAAGATACATCCAATTTTTAATTTGATTGATGTTATAAATATAAGATACATTTTGAATATTTTTAGTTTAGCTATTTGTAATAAATATTAAAAAGTGAACATGCATCTAATTATATTATATTTAGTTAAACTTAGTTTTTATTTGGGGAGTTTGTCGCCGCAATTTAATCTGATGCATGAAATGACATCCTTGTGTTGATCCCTAGTCAAATATTTTAAAGTATAATTTTCTTATCATTTATTACTTGCCCATTGAGTTATTTACTGCAATCCCAATCAAAATATTAAAAAGTAGATTAAATATATACAACTAATTCTCTATTCTAATATATTTGAACAATACAATTCCAGGATTATTTCAAGGTTGTGTCATCTTTAATTTCATTGTATTACACATTAATATATTCTTGTGTTTTTGGGACTGTAAGACTAATATTTTTTAAAACAGTTTTTTTATTTGTTGTTTCTCTACAAAAGTTAATTTTTTTGATTAAGAAACAATTAAGAAATTATCAGAATTAAACACGTTTGAATACAGAAAAAAACGTTATCTTCCATATTCGTAGATCAGATTCAGGTTTTAAGTGTATCGGTGTGAATCGGACACTTCTTTTTATATGGAGGGTCATTTTAAATCACAACTAAAGCCTCTTTAAGGAGTATAAATTGTATAAAAATAATGAGACTAATTGGTTGAGTTTCGGGAGTTTCGGCGAAAGGAATCATAGGAGGCGGGTTTAAAACGTAAAATTTGTGTCGTTTTACAACAAAAAAAAAATTTTTTTTTCAGAGATTTAGCTAGAAAGCAAAACACAAATATGCTTCATTTGAAAAATTGTACATATTAAGATTGAATTTGCACTTTAAAAAGTGTTGTAAGGAATTTTTCACTGAGGAAAAACCAGGGGGCGGGCATAACTCTCCTAATTTTGACTGGCTTATAGGTTTATACTGTACAGTGAATTTTGTCAATGGGAAAAACCGATAAAAGTGAAAATGAACGGCATCATTCTTTGTTGCTGATTTGGTTCAGATGCAATTTATCCTTCAAATTATAGATCCATTCAGAAGCGTACACGGGGGGGGATACAAAAGTAAACCCCTTTCTCCAAAATAGGGGGTGCAACGATAATCCCCCCCCCCCCTACTTTAAATAAAATAATGATATTAGCATTTAATTTTGTTTTCCAATTGTAATCTATCTGTGTTCAAATAGCTCCAGAAACAATTGTTTACATAAAGAGATACCAAACTTAATCATGTTTGAAAAATATTGGTCCTGCGACAAGAGCAGAAGAAGGGCAAATTAGGTATGGCTCGTTGAAGTTCTTCTTCTCAAATGTGCACTCTCTTTTTGTTTTTCATATATATATATGAAATTTATATGTATATCCGCAATATGTTCTAGTTTATGTTCTAAAAATGCAATTGTTTAACTTTTTCAGAAATGTTTTGCCTTAGTTTAAATATTGTCAAGGTAATTTTTAAATTGGTAGCAGTGAACATATATGAAACAAAGAAATTTTTCTCTGCATGCCCTAAATAGATCAAATTCAAACGAATATGGATGCTTATACCCCAACGGAAAAATTCCTGTGTACGCCCCAGGATCCATTACAAATTTAACTGTTAAAAATTATTTAATTTTCTCACCCTCTGTTCCAGACGGGACTCTATCTAAGAACAACGTGATGATGACAATGATGAGCATCAAAGGGTTAAGGAAGGCCCAGCAGAAGATAAAAAAACCTCGAAAGGGTTGAGGCATCCAGATCTTCATTTCATCTGAATAAAATAAACTGTAAATCGCAAAATGCTAGTTTTTTCAGATTAATATCTTTAAGTATCAAAAATATAAATTGAAAAGAGTAGGAAAAATCTATGTATTTATAAGTAAAAGTAACAGCTTTGCTATGTACCTATTATGATTGAATATTTGCTCCTAAAGTTTAAGAAAAGTTTTAAAAGGTTATTATTTAAACCATTAATTATAGAAGAATTAACACAACATGTGTTGAAAAGTTTTTGTCTGAACGTAACAACTGTAAAATAATTAGCAGAAATGTGAATATTAGCTTTTCTGAACCCTTTCCATTTACATTCCAAAGATACGTACTTAAAATCAAAGATTTGTTATTGCAAAAAGTGTACTGCAGTTTTTGGGAGAATTTTAAACAATCTTTTAATTTCTAACATTTCACTTTTTTAAACCTATTAACACCGTAGAATCATGAGATGGCGATAATCTCTAGGAAATTGTTACCTTTGTTATCCATGACCCTATTAACACCGTAGAATCATGATATGGTGATAATCTCTTGGAAGTTGTTACCTATGTTATCCATAAACCTATTAACTCCGGAGAACCAGATAATCTCTAGGAAATTGTTACCTTTGTTATCCATGACCCTATTAACACCGTAGAATCATGATATGGTGATAATCTCTTGGAAGTTGTTACCTATGTTATCCATGACCCTATTAACTCCGGAGAACCATGATATGGTGATAATCTCTAGGAAGTTGTTACCTATGTTATCCATAAACCTATTAACTCCGGAGAACCATGATATGGTGATAATCTCTAGGAAGTTGTTACCTATGTTAACCATGAACCTATTAACAAGAACCATGAGATGTTATCCATGAACCTATTAACCCCGTAGAACCATAAGACGGCGATAACCTCTAAGAAGTTGTTACCTATGTTATCCATGAACCTATTAATACCTTAGAACCATGCGACAGCGATAATTTAGGAAGTTGGTACCTATGTTATCCATGAACCTATTAACCCAGTAGAACCACAAGACCGTGATAACCTCTAGGAAGTTGTTACCTATGTTATCCATGAACCTATTAACACCGTAGAACAACGAGACGGTGATAACATCTAAGAAGTTGTTACCTATGTTATCCATGAACCTATTAACCCCGTAGAACCATGTTGTTACCTATGTTATCCATGAACCTATTAACCCCGTAGAACCATGATATGGTGATAACATCTAAGAAGTTGTTACCTATGTTATCCATGAACCTATTAACCCCGTAGAACCATGCGACAGTGATAACCTCTAGGAAGGCTAGGTACACGATAGAGTTAGATATCCTGTCATTCAACAAGTTGAACATAAAGTAGCCTAAACACATCAATTAAACATTTCAGATTAAAAATTCTAATCTAGGTTGGGAACTTTTGAATAAGTACGAGCTAAGCTAAGACATTCGCTAACGGAGTTTAAGCCAATATATTTGTAAAAATATAAATGTAAAGATTTCCCGATCTCACAATAGTCGAATGCAAACTTTTTCGAATTCGTCGAATGTACGAAATTTAACTCACATAAAAGAAGCTAAAAAAGGTTAGGAGTTAATCTCGATCATTGAGACCTTATGCATTTAAAAGTTCTGTTCTGTTCTGATAAAATAAAAATTTTATTTTAACCAAGCAACAAAAGTTCTTTGAAAAAAATCTAACTAAAAACAAAAAACATTGAAAAGATTTCAAAATTACAGCTTCTAATGTTTAGATGTCTCACCAGATTGGAAGCAACAAGAAATGCCGCAAATAAATCCCACAAGGCAGCATGAAAGATAAACCTAAGTATATAATATTGTACACTACAGGGGTACCACACAAAGGATAAACATTTAGAGACGACCGTACGGAATTCATTTAGTTTTTTCTTACATTAATGGTTTTCTATGGCTTTAAGCGTTAAGCTTTCATTTATCATTTTTACACCTTTAAAAGACACACATTTAAGAACCAAGGAATTGAGTCTTTGACTCAAACCCTGATTTTCTAAACCCTATATCTGTGCAACCCAATGTTGTGCGGTAAATATTTTAAACTAAGAATTATGTAGATCAAATAAATATAAGATTAAAATCTCAAAGGTGTTCACAATCAGGTTGCAAAGATGCAGGGATTATAAAATATGAGTTTGTGGCAAAGACTCATTTCTGTCAGCTTTCAGATTGTCAGAATGGGACAAGTTTCAGGTCGTTAATTAAGTCTCATTCTTTATTGGTAACCTTGTACTATAACTTAAGCACTAATCAAGGTTTTAAACAAAATAAAGCGTAATCTAATTTGAATATTGAAAACTTATCAAAACACAAATTTTAAGCATTTTTGTCATTTTCTAGACTTGGCAGTTTTTGCTTAGATGCATGTGGTGCTGATAAAAAGTAGAATCAAATCAAATGACTGAAAATTTCACATTTTAGTATATTATACATATTTACAATACATGTATTGATTTTTAAAGATTTTAAGATTTTTAACATAGATTATTTAATCTTTTGCAAAAGAGAATTTCCGTTTTTCAGATAAAATAAAACTTTGAATACCCAACTTTTACCAGCTATATGGAAAATAATTTTAAACCTGTGCAGTGTTATAGAAAAAGGTAAAGACTGAAAAATCCTTACAAAGAAATTGAGTCATTGCCACAAACTCTGATTTCTAATTTCTATATCTTGTCACATACCTTAGATATTTCAAACTTTAAACCCTGCTAGATAGGATAATCTAAGTTTGAAATATTACGGGTTTGCATCATCAGGTTGTCAAGATATATAGATAAGAAAAAACAGTGTTTTTTGTTAAGACTCAATTCCTTTTCTGATCCCTATATCTTGGTAACATTATTTTGTAAACCTTTGATTTTTCAAACTTATTTGATCTAACAGAATTAATAGTGTAATATTTTAAATTGGTCTACGACATTGGGTCGAAAAGATTTAGGGATTACAAAATCAGAGTTTGTGTTTCTTGTCAGCGATTCTAGCAACACATCTTTTAGACAGGGCATTGGCGACTTTTGGAACTTTTGTAGATTTAAAGGGACTGTAAAAGTAATTTCAAGTGACCCTCCATGTAGAGATGGCAATACCCGATTTACAACTGTACCCTTAAAGGCGAATTGTCAGCTCAACTTTAAATTAGAAATCAATGTTAATAATTGTGTTTGCTCTACCAAAGTGACATGCGCATTTCTTTTGCAGGAAATCAAAGGAATTATCAGAATTAAAAAATTTTAAACCTTGAAAAACGACAATATCTTCCACATTATTGATTAGAGAAAGGTTTCAAGGGTATCTTTTGAATCAGGGATTCCCGCTTTTTTAAATGCAAGGTCACTTGAAATATCGCGTACAGTCCCTTTAAGAAAACATTTTAACCTTAGATTTATGATTGCGAAGATTTGGAAAATCATCAAAAATTGCAGCAACCACTGGCTCCCAGGCGGCACTAATGGTTGACATCGCCAATAAACAGACCATGAAGAAGAACATGAAGGAGAAGAGCTGGGACGGGGACATGATAGTGACAGCTGCAGGATACGCTTGAAATGCGAGACCAGTCCCTTGCGAGACCACATCTTTCACCTCCAATCCGAGGTTGTGGGCCAACATGCCTAGAGTCCCAAACACGATAAATCCAGCAAATATTGACGTAAAGGAGTTACAGAGAGCAATCAACCAAGCGTCTCTGTGGCAGTTAGCATTGAAATCATTATAGGAGTTGAGTAAAAGTTGGCAGCCAATAGCTACTCCTAAACTATAGAAGATTTGTATGATTGCTGCAAGCCAGACACTGCTTTCAAGCAGCTTGTCCCATTGCGGGGTGATAAAAAATTTAACTCCGTCTGAAAATCCCTCTTGTTGGCTCACATAGATTAGAAATGTTGTTAGAACAACATATGGAAACACTGTGATGAAGTAGGATAGTTTTCCGTAGGAAGATATTCCTCTAATAAGCCCCAGTCCTATGATTGTCCAAGAGAGGGCCAAAGCTCCAATGATCTTCCATTGAGGTTCACCGTAGTTCTCCCAGGTATTATCAGTACCAAGACCTGTAATACCAAGAACGTATCTGTAAAAGTACTCCTCACTGGGAGTAACTCTGTTGGTTACATTGGAAAACCCTATTTCTTCCCCGCTAGTGGTGTTAACACAAGCATCGTTAGCTACGTCATAATCATAATATGAACAGAATTCCGTGTTACTGGTGCACGTAAAGTTCCAGAATGTTGTTGTATCGTTACAATTGTCCGCGTCTGATTTATAAAAACAGTTTTTGGTTCCAATTTCAGGGTCACATCGCTTCCACGGTAGTTCAGATCTCCATCCCTTTGTTGGAAATAATCAAAAACTTATTTTTATGTAAGAAGCATATTAATCACATTACTAAAAGTAATGCATGTGTCAATATCAAACACTTTAAGGTACTGACGTCAGATTTTAAGTGACCCTCCATTTAAAGAGGGACATGTCCGATTCACAATGGTGCCCTTGAAACATTAATTTGTTAATAATGTGGAGGAAAACGTGGTTTCCCTGGTTTGAGAAGTGTTTTATTCTAATAATTTCTTCATTATTTCTCAAGCAGAGAACACAAAAATGAAAACAGCTTTCCAGGGTAAAAGTATGGATAACTAATTCATACTTAATCAGGCAAAGTTTTAAAGGTACCATTGTAAATCGGACATGCCACTCAATCAATAGAGGGTCATAATTCATTTAGGAAACAAAAAACACCCCTTATTGATAAAATGGAGTTAGCTTCAACATATTGGAATGGACTTCTCCCATTAAGGTCTGTATAAGAAATACATTTTTATACTAATCAGGCTATTTTGATAATTATCAAGAACGAAAATTGGTTTAAGAATAGGTTTAAGAACTTAAAATTGTGGGTATTCACTTTTATAAGACAAAAGTCTAGTTTTCAGGTAAAGCTTGGTTACAAAGCTAGAAATGATAAAGATATGACAAGAATTTGATCGTTTCTTCCCTCAAACATGTAAATAAAAGCCCAGGCCATGATGATAGTATAGTAGAAATTGATGATCACATTGACAGCAACCATCCCGTATCCTAATCCCTTCAAACCAGGGGCTAATCTTCTAAACACCAGATTTAAGATTAAAGAACAATATCAAGATTGGTAGTTATATTCATTATGCAAAAAGAGTGGTAAACCTGTCATACAATACCAATATTTGGCTCAATGGCCAAGGGGTTTTCTTGATATCAGTATTGAAAGACAATGAGTGTTCGTATGAATTTTGAATGTGGTTGACTGTTTTTTTGCCTGACTTTAGTTATCTATTCTATAAATATATATAAATATAATCACTTTATTGTTCATTTGAGAATGATTAAAAATAGCCAACTTTCAAAGCAATAGTCAAAAGTAAAGGAGGCGTCGCTCAGTGCCCAAAAGTAATATAAGGCATCGCTCAGTGCCTAAAAGTAATATAAGGCATCGCTCAGTGCCCAAAAGTGAAACTATTTCATCTAAAATGTCAAATTCTTTTTGCACAAGCATAAAATTATACAGTTGCAACAAATATAAAAGAAAAAAAATTTAGAAAATCAAATTCAGTAATTAACAATTTAAAAAAACACAGGTCATAAGAGAGGGTCGATTTTTCATTTTTTTTCAAAAGGGTATCAAAGGATGCGTCTTGAAGTGCTGAATACGGTCCATTTTCTGCTTTTTGATATTTTAAAACATGTAGATATGGGTATCAAAGGATGCGTCTTGAAGAGCTGAATACGGTCCATTTTCTGCTTTTTGATATTCCAAAACATGTAGATATGGGTATCAAAGGATGCGTCTTGAAGAGCTGAATACGGTCCATTTTCTGCTTTTTGATATTTCAAAAATTGTTCGATAAAGGAAAAAGTCGAATTCTTTTCAGATATTCTATAAAAATTGCCTTCCAAAAACCCGTTTTTTGTTTATAACAATTTTAAGCTGTTTTACGATTTTAACGTTTATGAAATCAGTATTTCAAGGCGTACATTTTGATACCCAGCTTAATTTAGTTTGACGATTTTTTTTCTGGTTAGCATTATAAGTGATTTGATTTACACAAAAAAAAATTGAAAATTTGAAAAAATCTGAAATATTTGTTTAGACTTTATCAAAGAAAACTTTTTTCACCTATTTTCTAAATTAAAATTGTTAACAATTTTTCCAAATTAAAATTGTTAACAATATGAATAAAATGAAATAGATATTTATTCGTCTAAATTTTTCAAATTGTGCTTTTCATATACAAATATCACTTTTAACTTTGCCAATAAAAAGATTTGATATGAGTGTCCGGAAAATATTTAAAGTTATAATTAACCTGAATACCACCGTTGCACTAGTTCCTGCGTATTGTCCTAGCACCATTTCCAGGAAGAAAAGTGGGATCCCCAGGAAAAGGAGGGAGAAAAGGTAGGGGATTAAAAATGTGCCCCCTCCGTTTTCATAACAGACATAGGGAAACCTAGAAGTAAATTTTTATGTGTAAAGGAGTTGAGTCTTTGCCATAAACTCCAATTTTCTTATTTTCTAATATTTCCAACCTGAGTGCCTAAACTTTTGATTATTTGATCTAACTGAAACCATAGTTTGAAATATCTAAGGTCCACGACATTGGGTTGCAAAGATATCAGGATTAGAAAATAAAAGTTTGTGGCAAAGACTCAATTTCTTTTCATTATTCCTAAAAAGATTGATAAAACAAAACCCTTCATGCCAAGATTGCTTAATGTACGATTTAAATGGTATGTAGAAAATTCCCTACCAGGTATAGCCTTCCGTATCTGTCTTTATTCAATATCAATCCGGATACAACTGTATCATTATTCTCAGGTATCTGTCTTACAAGGTACAACTCAATCACGAATAAATAATGATACAGTATCATGATAAATCATGATACAGGTTTCATGTAGTTATTTACAAACGTAATTAATTAACAGAGGGTGTAGTTGGCTACTAACAATGTACAAAGTATGTTAAGGTTTACAGATATAGGGTTTACAACGATATTTATTACAGGTACCCATGAAAGCTTTTTCTGCTCAAGTTAAACTAGATATCAATGTTTTTGTTTCTATAACTCTAGCACTTTTTCAACTTCATTGTTGTGAACAAATTTGCCAAAAAAAAAATTTTTAATGAGGGTGGAAACTAAGAAATTGTTAATAACTTTTTTATTAATTATTACCTCCAGATATTCCCGAGACCAACTGCTAGACCTACAGATGTGAGGAAGAATTCCAGATGGTTTCCCCATTCTCCTCTTGAAGCTGGTTTCTTTTCGTTATCTACACCATTCACTTCCTCATCTTCAATCTAGAGAAAAAAGTCTTTTTAATGGAAAATAATTTGTATAGCCATTTCTGATAGTATAATCCCTATATCTTTGCAACCTGAGGTCGTTGGCATTGTTGACATTCGTTGATATTTGAAAATATAAATTTTGTTCGAGTAGTCTAAGTTTTATATATCATAGATTTACACCATCATAAAGCAAAGATTAAGCCATTACAAGCTCAATTCCATATTAAATTGTAAGTGCCATTGAAGTCGGAATTTGTGTGTGGAGTATCACCAATTTTAAACGATTGATCTCGATATCAAATGCGTTCACTTTTAAATTTGAAGATCCATGCCAAGGTAAGCCCATCACGAGATAAGATGGAGATCAAATAATGAACCAGTTATTAACTTATTCTGTTTAAAAAGCGATATAATACTGCTGCATTTTACCGTTGCTCTTCAAGCGGCCATTTTTCTTTGTAAATGATATTTCGCTAATTTCTCTTTTAAAATTTGTGTATTTCTAAATATGATAAAGGAACTGAGTTCTTGCAACAAACTCTTGTTTTTAAATCTCCATATCTTTGCAAGTCGATATAGACCTTTGATATTGCAAACTATGATTTCTGTCGGATCAAATAGTGTAAGTTTAGATATCAAAGGTTTACTTCATCAAGTTGCAATGATATGGGGATTAGAAAATTTAAGTTTCTAAAAAGAACTTATAGTTCCTATCGACCTTCTCTGGAATCTTGTCAGCTCCCACAAAATATGACGTTTCAACGTTTATTGGAAACAAAATGACAGATGCAGAAAAACCAAGTTTATATAATGAAGAAGATACCTGTGGAAAATATCCTCCTGATTCCTCCGAACTAATACTTTGCTTCTTATTCTGCTCCTCATCTATTTTAACTTCCTTCGCTTTCCTACCAAAAGCTGCAGAATCATCGAAAGCTTCCTATAGAAATAGGAGTGTTAAAGAATTTGGTTCATTTAAAAAAAAAATTCAAGAAAAATTCAAAATTCTATCATTTTAAAACTGTATTCTGTTAAACCTTGCTCTTTTAAAAATTTGTAATATTTTTACACTTAAAGAAAATTTTAAGAAAAAAATTAAACAAAATACAATCACTTAAAAAATATCGTTTTTGGTATTTTTTTGTTACTGCATATTTCTCTTAGGGTTTAAGTTTGGTAGAGTGTAATAAAGACGCAAATGTTTAGAATATATGATTTAGAAATTTCTAAGACTTCTCAGGTTTGTTGTGAATCCTTTTTAAAGTCCAAAACCCCTCAAAAAGGAACTAAAACGATTAACAACCCTTCCTGGAATTTCAGCGTTACATCTCCAGGAACATCTCTTGGGGGAGAGGGTTCCTCGGGAACATCCCTTGGGGGAGAGGGTTCCTCGGGAACATCCCTCGGGGAAGAGGGTTCCTCGGGAACATCCCTCGGGGAAGAGGGTTCCTCGGGAACATCCCTCGGGGAAGAGGGTTCCTTCGAGTCCATTTTAAATACGGCAATATAAGCGTTTAGATGCCCACTGAAAGAGTTTAGATATGGCACTGAAAGAGTTTAGATATGGCACTGAAAGAGTATAAATGCGGCACTAACATAGTTTAGATGCGGAACTGAAATAGTTAAGATGTGAAATTGAAATAGTTGAGATGCGGAACTAAAAGAGTTTATGATGCGTAACTTAAAGTGTTTAGATGAGGCACTGACAGAGTTTAAATGTGGCACTGAAAAAGTTCAGATGCGGAACTGAAAGAGTTCAGATGCGGAAATGAAAGAGTTCAGACGCCGAACTGAAAGAGTTTAGATGTCAATTAAAAGGATTTAGATGTGAACTAACAGAAAAATAGCAAAAAAATGTCCCCCTGGAATACTTTTAAATGGTATTTGGTGAATACTGATGAATACTGGTGAGTAATCGTGAAAAATGGTGAATATGGTGTAAACTGTGAATAATGGTGAATAATGGTGAATAATGGTGAATACTGGTGAGTACTGGTGAATAATTGTGAATACTGGTTAATACTGGTGAATACTGGTGAATACTGGTGAATACTGGCGATTACTAGTGAATAATGGTAAATACTGGTGAATACTGTAGAATACTGGTGAATAATGGTGAATAATGTTGAGTACTGGTTAATACTGGTGAATGCCGGTGAATACTGGCGAGTAATAGTGAATAATGGTAAATTCTGGTGAATACTGGTGAATATTGGTGAGTACTGGTGAATATTGGTGAATACTGGTAAATACTAGCGAGTACTGGTGAATAATGGTGTATACTAATGAATAATGGTGAATACTGGTTAATAATGGGTGAATAATGGTGAATATCCATTTTTACAAATAATGTGAATACTGGTAAGTACTGGTAAATAATGGTGAATACTGGTGAGTACTGGTGAATACTGCTGATTACTGGTGAATACTGGTGAATAATGGTGAATAATGATGAATACTGGTGAATAATAGTGAATACCGGTGAATAATGGTGAAATCTGGTGAATAATGGGCAACACTGGCGAATATCCATTTAACAACGTGTGTGCCCTTCTCTATAAAAAGAATGTCTTCTACCACGTATCAAGTTACAAATACTTTTATTCCGTGCAATACGGTCATATCTACACTTTTATACAGGTAAACAATTTATACATACATCTATCAACTTATCTATAAAAAAATATGCTCTGTAGAAAACATGACACTTTTCACATTGGTAAATATGGTATTCAACCAATATTATTCATAATAGTTTAAGATGTTGTGCTTTCTATGAGAGAGTATGAAGCTTACTAAACCTGGAGAGTAATATTAATAAAGACTGTGATAATCTCCAGCAAGATTGATTCAAAATAAGGTTGTAAAACAACTTGTTTGCTCATGATATGACCTCAGAAGTCAGGACGATAAAATGATACTGTATCAGACTCAAATATTTACAAAATAATGATCGATTCATATTTTGGATAAAAAATCTTTTTTTTTGGGCTCACAATTTATTTAAAAAAATTGTGAATATCAAAAATGCCCATTTCTGGCTATACACAGGAAATACTAAAGCGCGAAGCAACTAATATTTGTATTGCTCTTACAAGGGCTAAACAAATTCACACAGTTCTCCGCGGAGTTAGTGACAGGTAATAAGGGATTGTAAGCGTAATTTCAAGTGAACCTCCTTGCAAAGATGGCATTGCCCGATTTACAACGGTACCTATGAAACCTTAATCTGATCAGAAATGCGGAAGTTAACGTCGAAATGGGTTTAATCCTGATAATTTCTCCAGTCTTTCCTCTAAGCAAGAAATGGGCAAGTCACTTTTGAAGATGAAGCCACAAGTAAAAATAATCAGTTTTCAAATACAAATCATGGTGTTCTAATTCATACCTGATCATACAAAGCGTTTAATGCTACCGTTGTCTTGTAAATCGGGCATTGTCATCTTTGCTTTGAGGGTCACTTGAGATTATGCTTACAATCCCTTCAAGCACTGTGTTTTGGTTTATTTATGTGATGTGAACCAATTTCTTTTCATAGCAACCGACATATACTTTACTAGAGTAGTTTCAAGTGACCCTACATGCAAAGATGACAATGCCCGATTTACAACGGTACTCTTGAAATCTTTTCCTGATCAAGTATAAATAACATATTCATGTTTTTGTTTCTTTAAACACAGACCGAATTTAAAGAATTTGAGCCGCGGCTTAAATTTGAGACGTGGCTCAAATATGGTTGGTTCCACTTAAAATTAAATTTAATGTTTCAAGATATAAGCCGGCGCTCAATTGAAACCGGTTTTTGGTGGATTTGAGGTGCGGCTCGAATTCATAAAATTCGGACTCAGTTTATTTTAATTTGTCGGTTCTCTGCAAAAGTGGCTCGCGCATTTCTTGCTAATAAAAAGCCAAAGATGAATTGTCAGAATTAAACATTCTTTGAGTCTGGAAAACGACGGTATCTTCCACATTTTTATCAGGGTACCGTTGCAAATCGGGTATTGCCATCTTTCCATGTAGGGTTACTTGACTTACAGTCCCTTCAAGTGCAATTTCACTAAAAAAAAACAATAAAAGGGGATAATTTATTTGGCGTACAGTCCCGCTTTGCCTCATATAGTCTGTATTTGTACTCTACTGCTTGCCCTGGCTAGTTGAACTTCGGCCCGGTACATGAAATGAACTGAAATGTACCGTGTTTATGAGTTCAGATTGTTAAATTTTTTTTGCAGATGACTGTATTTAAATAAACTTTGAAAAAAATCAGGACACTTTAACAGTTTAAAATATCATTATAAATATCATTTTTGGTGCATAATTGTTTAATGAAAGATTAACAAATTGTTACAAATCTCTTTAAAGATTACACTTTAATATATAGAGCAAGAATCCTTACATATTTACTGTGGGATTACTTCGTCACCGATTCTTAATATTTCTGGCGTTTTTACACTTTCTTTTATTGCACCTTTACGTTTAATTTATTTGAAAGGCCCATGACATATTTGGGGGATAAAGTAAAGCTTATAATTCTTCAACAATTAGACAAATTAATGGGTGTGGGGGGGGGGAATATTATTAGACAAATTAATGGGTGTGGGGGGGAATATTATTTCCCGTTCAGTCATATCTTTGGGGCAGGTTGAAAATATGTATACATCTAGTCATTTTATTAAAAAGCGCAAAATTGCATAATTGATAACTTTTTATCGCAATTATAAACAATTTTTCAATTTTCATTACGCAAAATGTGTACTGCCATTAACCTAACCTAGCTACGTCTGTAAATATTTATGTCAAACCTGTATTGTGATTAGCTTAACTATGCTTGTATATTACGGCGCGAAACTTGTAATTACTTCCATTAACTTAACCTCTAAAAACAAAATATACGCTTTGATTATGGTGTGAGAGTAATTGTTTCTTGGTTAGCGAACGAAAAGTCTTTCTTGAAAGATAGATATAGATTGGGAATCACATTGAGTTGTATCTTGTAAGACAGATACCTCAGAATACAGACTGAGTGTATCTAGATTGATATTGACTATGGTATTCATGTGAACCTTGAGTGCCTGTTTTAGTTGTATCTTGTAAGACAGATACCTTGGAATACAGCCTATGCTGTATCTGGATTGATATTAACTATGGTATTTGTGAGGAACCTCCAGTTCTAGATTGAGTTGTACCTGGATTGGTACTCGTCTATAATCATTTATTGGAGTAGGGCATTTACTACAAAAGTGGTAGAAGCGGTGAGAATAAGGAACCCTAGCTAAGTGCCACAGACTCCAAAGAAGAAAAGTACAGTGATTATTACAGATATAGAAGAAACTGTGTCAGAAGAAGAAACAGTAACAGTGCAGCAACAAGTTAGGATTGCTACCAGTGCGTATAGAGTACCAGAAGTAAATAATACTATAGTGTAAATAAACAGTGTTCCAGAGTGTAACAGAGGACAGTTTTAAATTGTAATTTTAAAGAGTACCTAGTTAAAAATCGGATACCAGAGTATCAGAATGAACAGAATACTAGATATGATGAAGCTAGAGATGCAAACGGTGAGAAAGATTAAAAGAGTGATGGCAATGTTGGAGCAGAATACGAAGTTAGACAGCAAACAATAATACATAGAGCATTTGAGGAATTATCCCCAAATACATGCTGGAGCAACAACCATCTATCCGACGATTTCATAGGAAATATGAAGCTAGTCTTGATAAGAGAATATAGTGTTTCGTAGAGAGTGTTCCAACGAATAGTGGCAACCCGGAGAAAGTGTTAGAATGGTGTGAGAATTTGGAAAATCATTTGTTTAACCATAAATGGGAAACAATCCCAAATGAAGCAATGAAAGTGATGCTGTGGTCCTGCATCACAGGATCAGCTAGAAAAGAGATAGTGCTGTTTCGTCCTACAGGGTATCATTTAAGAACTGTGAAATAGGAGTTTTTTTTCCAGAGCTGTTGAAGAAAGCGAGAAAGGACTAAAACAGCAATATTTGGACAGGAAACAGGAATATTTGAATAGGAAACAGGAAAGTGGTGAATATTATATTGACATGGGGAAGGAGCAGCAACAGGAAAGCGAGATTAAGGCGGTCCTAGAATGCCAGCTATAATCATGATAGAAATGAGTTAAAAACTACATATATAAATAGTTTTGAGATAGTAGAGAACAGCAAGAGAGCTGATAAGATGTGGGGAACAGGAAATATTAACAAGGAACCAGCTTCCTGTGATAATTCAGGAAAAGAAGAATAGATATCACATGATTGCGGAAATGAGGAGCAGGACTCAGGGTATATGGCGTAAACTGCCCAAAAATCAAAATTGGGGTGGTATGGTGTTTTTCCCCCATGCAGTTTCTGTGCATCAAAATGTCACTTAATAAGAAAATCATGACCACATGTTTTTTCTGTGTGTCTATGCGTTTTTAAGTGTAAAGATTCAAATCTCTTAAAAAGTTTGATTTCATTTGTCAAAAGCGTAGTTGTAATTGCACCCCGCAACCGACGAGTTTTCCGACGCTCTAACACCCTCGCTCGTGAAGTGATTGGGCTGAAACTTTCAGTGGAGACTCTCCTTACCCAGGCCTAGGCCGCCCTTAAGTTTGGTTAAGATCGGATAACTTTGTAAATGTGTGACACACCGGCACACACGAACCAGGCCAGAATTATGCACTCCATCATATTGTATTTGTTGCCCCGCCTTGAGTTTTTAAGTGATCAGGCTGCAACTGTCAGGGTACCCTTTCCGATGCCCGGCCGAGCCTGCCTCCTTGTTTGGTAGAGATCCAACAAGTGTCGGATTCCTGCACCCTGCGACCGCCAATTGTCCGATGAAATTGTATCCTTTGGTCTGCCTTGAGTTTTCAAGGGATCAGGCTTAAACTTTCAGGGTACCCTCTCCTTTCCCATTGCTAGCTTGTATTCATTTTTGTCCTTTGTGACTACCTTTGTAAGTGGGTCGGTCGCCCAAGCCTCTGAAGTTGAACCTCTTTCTGGGTACCCGCTGTGAAGCGGTTGAGCATAATGGATTTTATTGCTGCCTCCTTCATTGCTTAATTGATCCTGCTGAAACTTTCAGGGTACCCTCTCCAATGTCCGGCCTTGGCAGGCTCCAAGTTTAGTAGAGATGGGCGTCTCTACGTTTCCAAGTGCAAAGATTCAAGTCTCTTAAAAAATTACAAACATTGATATTTATTTCATACTTAATCATACAAAGCTTTAAAGGGCACCGTTGTGAATCGGGCATTGCCTTTTTTTGTGTGGAAGGTCACTTGAAATTACAAAGTACAGTCCCTTATTGAAAATTGTTTTAAAACTGTATTAAAATTTAACATATCAACCAAAAAAGAAATATTCTCATCTGTGTATAAAGGCATTTCTAATAAGGTAATATTAATAAAAAAAGAGACCTTGGAAACCCATGATTTTGTGCAAAAACTAAATTTTGTCCTCAATTCAAATGAAAACAAGTATTTTAAAATGTAAATCGGAAAGACGTTGGTTTTAAAATCTGCAAAGACTACTTGTTTGCAAAAGTCGAATATTAAGTAAAATGCGTTCAAAAGGTTAAAAAAAAATTAACCAAAAAACAAGCTAATTTTTATGTGAGGTTGGAATCTTTCGCAGAAAACATAAGACTCTATTTTCGTAATCTATTTGTTTAATCCGTCAGAATACAAAAGAAACGGATTAGTGCTGTCTGAAGGGATTAACCATATATAAGTTTCGACCTGTTTGACCATACAATCGTCACAAACTTGTGTTTAAAGTCTTTAAGCTTGGATTAAGTTCAAATCACACGGATTTGGGCTTTTATATGTACTTCTGATATCATAATATTATAATCTACATAATAAAGCTTTTCACTCATATATAATATGTTAGCTCAGTTAGCTCATATATAATATGTTAGCTCAGTTAGCTCATATATAATATGTTAGCTCAGTTAGCTATAGATGTCCAAACGACGGCATCAAATTGGCTAAATTTTTTTAAACAGAAAATATATCGAAAGTGTGTGTTGAAGCTGAATCAGCACTACATTTACCTTCAATCAGCTTGTCAAGACATGGGCAAAAAAACTTACTACAACTACACTGGAGCTAAATTTTATTTTCTCTCAAAATTATCAGAATTAAGGACAGTCAACAGAAGGAAAAGAAAAAAAGAAAGAAGAGAAACGATGACAAGAAGAAGAATCAAATCAGGATTTGTCTGAATCAACTGAATCCAAGTTTTAAGATTAAAAAATCAAAAATAACAAATTGTTAGAAAGTGTCTGTGCAAAGTGTCTCCGGTCATAGATATCTTTCAAAAGTAAGACTAATACCAATGAATAGCTAATAGGCTAATTAGTTTACCGTGAAAGGAATTAAGTCTTGCCACAAACTCTAATCTTTTAATCCCTATATCTTTGCATTCTTACGGTGTAGACCTTTACTATTTGAAACTTAGATTGTTTTATCATAGTTCATTCATAGTTTGAAATATGTAAGCTTCCGACATTGGGGTGCAAAGAAAGAGGAATTACAAAATCGGAATTTGTGCCAAAGACTCAATTCATTTCACAAAAAGGTTAACGGTCCCATCAAGGTTTACAACATCAGGTTGCAAAGACACAGGGATTTGGAAATTTGATTTTGCGAGAAAGACTCAGATTTTGTGCAATGTTTGAAATGTAAAACCTGCATAAAAATATGCAGAATGACTCATCATAGTTTAATCACAAATTTTTATTTACTGGATTTCCGAGTTTAACTTTTAAATCGTTGCTGATTTATTGATTCTTTATGGATTTAAAGAAAAATGTCGGCCAATATCTTCAATTCTTTCCCTGTGGTTATGTCAGGTCCCACACTAAATTTGGGCCCGACCGGTTAGTCGTTTTGACGTTTATCGGATACAAATATACAAACAAAGACCCAGACAAGCAAAGTAAAAATATTTAGAGTATTAGCAAAAAAATATTTTATTTATTCTTAGAAAGCTTCATTTAAAATTCCATCTATTTCAAGTTTAGGTCTGTCCTCTCTAGGTCCCCACTTAGAGCTCGGGGACAGTAGAGGACCAGATCTTAGGAATGCGGCCTCTCTAGGCTGTCCTCGGAGGATCCTTCGTCCTGCTGAATAGAGGCCGAGGATGAGAGGTATTGAAAGGGGGAAGAACTCTATGAGCCAACCCAGAATCTGTATGTGCTCTGGGTAGACATATCCTACAATAAACATCATTTACAAGCTCTAATTTTCTAATTCCTATATCTTTGCAACCTGATGGTTTAAACCCTGGATATTTTAAACTTAGATTATTTGATAAGTTAAAAATATCTAAGGTCTACGACATAGGGTTGATATAAGGAATAGAAAATAAGAGTTTGTGGCAAAGCCTTAAATTTTTAAAAACATTTTGTTCAAGATTATAAAACAAAATCTTTCAAAAATACTGTTGGTATACGTTCGACATTGCGAATAATATGATTGGATTTAGAAATTATGACCGAATGTAAAAACATTCTGCTTGTTTTTTTAACAAAATGTTTAGAAATGCTGTCAGTAAGTTCGATATAAAGAAGAAAATGATATTGAATACCTTCTGTACTATCTGGTAATCTACCCAGGTTGAACATGATATTAAATACCTTCTGTACTATCTGGTAGTCTATCCAGGTTGAACATGATATTGAATACCTTCTGTACTATCTGGTAATCTATCCAGGTTGAACATAATATTGAATACCTTCTGTACTATCTGGTAGTCTATCCAGGTTGAACATGATATTGAATACCTTCTGTACTATCTGGTAGTCTATCCGGGTTGAACATGATATTGAATACCTTCTGTACTATATGGTAGTCTATCCGGGTTGAAAATGATATTGAATACCTTCTGTACTATCTGGTAATCTATCCAGGTTGAAAATGATATTGAATACCTTCTGTACTATATGGTAGTCTATCCGGGTTGAACATGATATTGAATACCTTCTGTACTATCTGGTAATCTATCCAGGTTGAAAATGATGAGAATTGTGATAAGAAGAAGAGGATTAATGATTGACCAACAAAAAGTAAAAAACCATTTAAATATTCGGGGCATCCATATATCCATCTCTTCTAAACAAACAAAATATAAAAGAAATTTTTCATAAATATCTATATATTTTTTTTGTTCATTTTTTTACTATTTTTCTGATGCTAGTATTTTTAGATAATCAAAACTTAAATAAAGAAATTCAAATTCATACAGGGTGAGTAAAAAAAAGTGTGATTTGCGGAGCCTGGTGCAAAATTGTACCTTTTTGTGCAACTCTCCTGTATGGTGTTTTTCAATATTTTTGAAAATTTGTAATTTTTTTTTGGTACTTCAATGGCCCAAAATAAAATCCGTAAAACTTTTTTCTCTGAAAATAAAAAGTTCAGAAACGCAAAAATGTGTATATAAATTTTTTAAAGGTTGAATCCAAGAATTTATGTTTAAAATGTACAATGTACATTGTTTTTATCTGCAATTCTCATTCGTTTATAGTGGGCCAACCAATTAAAACAACCTACTCTGGTTAGGCGGGTCCAAACTACATAGTAAATTGTGATTTTTTATTTGTATTATCTCGTGCTTTGTAGTTGAATAAAAATATGAAAATATGAATCACAGAAAATTCACAATTTTTAACTCTGGTCTAATTTTTAAGGAAAAGTTATTTAAATTCTCTAGTTTCTTTCTTCTTAGTATATTCTAAAGCATTAAATAAACGCTGTTTAGTTGAAACCTGAAGAACCTTGAAAAACAAGGTACAATTTTGCATCAGGCGCCGTAAATCACACTTTTTTTGACTCACCCTGTATATCTTTTCAAACTAATGTCGTAGTGATCGTTTGGACTATTGATATTTCTCACAAGACTACAGAGTCAGAATTTAAATGAATTTGCAGAGCTTAGTCTTAAATCCGCCAAAAACTCTGGTTTTAATTGAGCGCCAGCTTAAATACTGAAACATTCAATACAATTTTAAGTGGAACAAACCATATTTGAGCCGCGGCTCAAATTAATTACAACTACAGGACAGTTTAAAGGTAATTTCACTTTATCAAGGGTTTCCAAGTCCAATCTTGGTCAGGGAAACCCTTGAATAAATAAAATCTTAAATTTTTTGCAATTTTTTTTATAAAGTTGTTTTCAGTTTTTTATGTTTAACAGAATTGTAAAAAAAACTAAAGAATGGGGAAGTTAAAAACTTACTTTGTCCCTAGAGGCATACATCACACCCATCCATACTATTTAAAAAGATGTCAATTATGAGCCGAGTAAATATACCTATATTTGAGATAAACTTATTAACTCCGTAGAACCATGCAACAGTTATAACTTCAAGTAGAGCTGTGTACACAATAGAATACGATATTCTGTCATTCAGTAGATTAAACATAAAGTATCCTGTAATATAATATATCAATGATTAAACATAAAGTATCCTGTAATATAATATATCAATGATTAAACATAAAGTATCCTGTAATATAATATATCAATGATTACACATAAAGTATCCTGTAATATAATATATCAATGATTTAACATAAAGTATCCTGTAATATAATATATCAATGATTTAACATAAAGTATCCTGTGATATAATATATCAATGATTAAACATAAAGTATCCTGTGATATAATATATCAATGATTAAACATAAAGTATCCTGTAATATAATATATCAATGATTAAACATAAAGTATCCTGTAATATAATATATCAATGATTTAACATAAAGTATCCTGTGATATAATATATCAATGATTAAAAATAAAGTATACAAATATAATATATCAATGATTAAACATAAAGTATCCTGTAATATAATATATCAATGATTTAACATAACGCATTCTGTAATATTGTATACTAGCTGAAATTTTTTTTTAAGATAAGAAAATCGAATTTTTATTTAGCTTTTGTCAACCCCAGGCTACCCATGAGTGTCTACAAAAATTTCACCCCATTCAGTCCAGCTGTTTGGCCGGCTATAGGGAATATATATACAAATGTCTTTTATTATATAGAACTAGCTGAAGGGCCCGGCGTTGCCCGTAGAAAATAATCATTTTTTTAGCCTATAACACCCCCCGGCCACCCATGAGTGACCACAAAAAATTTTAGCTTAATCGGTCCAACCGTTTGGCCGGCTGTACACAACATATATACGAATGTTTTGTTTTATTACATACATAGCTTCCCCTAATATTATAAATCAATGATTAAACATATATAAACATAAAGATTAAAGTAACCCTAAAAAAACCCTTATATTTGTGTTTATTTACTCAAATGAATTAACAGTCTCTTATTATTACCAAAATGTAATTTTTTTATCTTCTTTTACCTAAAAAAAGACGGTAATTTTTTAAAATTATCATGTTTTAGATTTTTAATGAAATATATTTCACAATTTTAAATAAAGTTAGAAAATTTGTACAACCCCAATTCTTTGAAAATGCCTCCTAGTCAGAATTCAGATCTTCCAAACGAATAATTATTAATAATTAAATAAGTATTCTTAAATTAAGACGTGCTTAAAATTTTGTAATGATACAAACAAATCCAATAGAAAGAACAGAGGAAACAGAGAAAAAGACAAATGCGTAATTTTTTCTAAAGGTTGTCTCAAATTTTGTTAACAATACCTTCGAAAAGTACCTGATGGAAAGCAACATGAAACCCCTCCTAGGAACCCAAGAAAGCAAGAAAAAAAATAAACCTAGAATAAAAAAATTAATTTTGATTTAAAAGGATAGAAATACTTTGTTAAGTTCAACTTTATTTTTAATTTTGCTTTCGTTCAACTATATTGCGTTTTCAATCATAATTTTAATGTAAAAAAAACTTAAATAATTAAAAAAAATTTGAAAATCATTCTTTGAAACTTGGAAACTTCATGTTTTAAATGAGAATGTGACGCTAAATAAAGGGTGTACATAAAACGGTTCGGCTTGAAAAACGTTTTTGATACTTTCAGATACTGGCAAATGAAAACTTATTTGGTCAATGCAAATTTCTTCCTTATGAGAATGTCTATGATTTACAAAATGTTCAGCTCAATATTCGTAGATTTACATAATTTTGAGAAGAAATGGTAGGTTGGAACCTTCTTTAATATACACCCTTTTAATGTACTAATTAGGAAAAAAAATAAATACGTATATACATTTATACATACGGTGAGAACCAGAAAACTGTGGAATAGGAAGAAGACATTATAGTAATACTCAGGTGTATTTGATATTGTTTCAAAGCAAATAGTTTTTCTATAGTAAGTTATTACATGATTTCTTCAGTATACATGGGTCTGTTTACACAATAGATGCACCCATGTTCATTGCACTATTTAAAGTAACAACTTGTGTCTGAAAGTCATCTTCCTATCTCAGAGCTTTCTGGTTCCCACTGTATGCCTTATTTTACATTTTAATATTTGAAATGCAAAATATGCAGATTTTAAATACAGATCAGTTATTATTAAGTTGGCGAGTTAAGTTCACATTTTCAAGAAACTGAAGTTTTATCACGACCAACTATACCCGCCCCCTCCTTTCTCCACTTTTTACCTAAAAAACGTCGCCGCAAAGTTCCCTTTTACACAGTAAAAAACATTTTCTTTACCTAAACGGAATTGAGTCTTTGCCTCAAACTCAAATTTTATAATCACTTTATCTTTGCAATCTGATGGTGTGGACCTTTGATATTTCAAACTTAGATTATTCGATCTAACAGAATTCATAGCTTGAAAATCGGAATATATAAGGTTGCAAAGATAAATGGATGAGAAAGTCGGAGTTTAAGTAAAAAACTCAATTCCTTTGATCATACAGTTGGGAGGGGGTACATGTTGCGTTGTCCCCCCCCCCCCCCCTACAAAGAAAAGCACTAACTTGTGTCTCATATTTGCGGAGTACTGGAACCTCGTCCAGCAGTGCTGCTACCACAGCTGCCCATGATGCACTTACAGTTGACATTGCCAGTAAACACACCATCAAGAAGAACATGAAGGAGAACACTTGGGGAGCATTCATGATCGTTACTGCTGCAGGATAGGCCTGAAATCAGAGTTTTAAACAAATTAAGTCTCTGCCACAAACTCTAACTTTTTAAATTTTTAAAGCTAGATCTTCGCAATCCAATGATGTAACCTTAGATATTTCAAACTATGAATTCTGTTAAATCAAATAATCTAAGTTTACAATATCCAATGTTTACACCAACAGGTGGCAAAGAATAGCGTTTAGAAAATTTCAGTTTGTGGTAAAGACTAAATTCATCTGATCAATAATGCGAAAGGTATCGTTGTTTGTCCGGCGTGAAAAGTTATAAATTTTTACAATATCTTCCTTTTTTTGCAGAAGTATATAAGAGCAATCACAATTAAAAATAACAAATTATTTTTGATCAGATAAAGCTTTGAAGGGCACCTGAGTAAATTGAACATGCCACTACATAAATGGAGAGTCACTTGATTTAACATATTCAGTGAGTAAAATCGGCAAATAAAATGTACATCTACAAAATGTGGTCTTCCATTTTATGCTGTTAAAAATACCAGAGATATTAAGAATTTTGTCATGAATTTAATAATTAAATAAAGTCATGAATTTGTCTAATCTAATTATGAAAGCAAAAATATGGCAGGACTAGTTTCTGATTATTTTTTTTATAAAAAATATTTCTAAAATGAATGCTGCAAACTAACATTTAAAAATATTTCTAAAATGAATGCTTCAATTTTATACATGTAAAAATATTTCTAAAATGAATGCCGCAAACTAATATGTAAAACATATTTCTAAAATGAATGCTGCAAACTAATAGGTAAAAAATATTTCTAAAATAAATGCTTCAAACTTCTACATGTAAAAAATATTTCTAAAATGAATGCCGTAAATTTATACATGTAAAACATATTTCTAAAATGAATGCCGCAAACTAATATGTAAAACATATTTCTAAAATGGATGCTTCAAACTTATACATGTAAAAAATATTTCTAAAATGAATGCCGCAAACGTATACATGTAAAAAATATTTCTAAAATGAATGCCGCAAACTTATACATGTAAAAAATATTTCTAAAATGAATGCCGCAAACTTATACATGTAAAAAATATTTCTAAAATGAATGCTGCAAACTTACATGTAAAAACGACTTTCAAGTCTTCAACCAATTAATTTTTGTTCCAGTTTATCTAGAAAAGCACTGTACCTGGAACGCTAAACCTGTTCCCTGAGAAACAACATCAGGAACCTCTACTCCTTGATCATGAGCAAGCATACCGAGGGTTCCAAAAACAATGAACCCGGAAAATATCGAAGTTGCAGAGTTACACATTGAAATCAACCAGGCGTCTCTGTGACAATTTGCATTAAAATCATTGTACGAACTTAGCAGCAGTTGGCATCCAATAGCGACACCAAGACTGAAGAATATTTGTGTGATAGCTTCTACCCAAACTGAGGTTTCTAAAAGCTTGTTCCAATTAGGAGTTATAAAATAATGAATTCCATCATAAAATCCCTCTTCTTGGCTAACATACACCAAAAATGTTGTCAACACCACATACGGAAAAATTGTGATGAAATAGGATAGTTTCCCGTAAGACGAGACACCCTTTGCCAGTCCAAGTGCTATGATCGTCCACGAGAGCGCCAATGCACCAATAATTTTCCACTGCGGGTCTCCGTAGTGCTCCCACGTGTTTTCAACTCCTAGGTCAGTGATCCCTAGAATAAATATCTTGAAAAATTCCTCACTAGGTGTCACACGTTTACTAACAGCAGTAAAGGCCAGGTCTTCTCCACTTGTGATATTGAGACAGGATGTATTTAATTGAGATGAACCCAAATCAAAGTTGGCACAAAATATATTTTGATCAGTACATGAAAAATTCCAGAAGGTTTGGTTTTCGTTGCATAACTGAGCTTCAGGTTTTGAATAACAATTGATAGTTCCAAACTCTGGATTACATCTTGTCCATGGTAGTTCACTTCTCCATCCCTTTAACAGTGACGTAAATACTTTACTCTTTTTAAAGGATTTTTTTCTTTTTTGCTAAACATTTTTAATATTTTTAACGTTTTAAATATTTTTGTTTGATTGGTATGAAGTGATGGTCCGTCTTATAAAACTTATTTTTAATTAGAAAATTAGAAAATTAGAATATGAGGAGGGTTTTCAGTTACTTTTTTAAGAATTATGAAAATGGGGCCAATTTTTAAAAATTTTAGAAATATTGATTCTTAATCTTAAAGAGACTGTAAGCATAATTTCAAGTAAGCCTTCTTGCAAAAATGCCAATCCTGATTCCCAACAGTAACCTTGTAACCTCTGATCAATATTGCAGAAAATTGTGTCTTATTTCTAGATTGAAAATAATTGGTTTTTCAAAATTATAAACAATGAAATCTAATTCATACCTAATCAGATCTTTCACGGAACCTCATTGAATCGGGTTTTTCCATCATTGCCTGGAGGGTCACTTGAAATTATGCTTACAGTCCCTTTAAATGTTGTATTTCTGACATTCCTCAAACATGTAAATGAGCGCCCAAGCCATGATAACGGTGTAATACAGATTTTGTATAATATTGATAAACAGCATCCCGTAGCCCAGTCCCATCAAACCAGGGGATAACCTCCTAAAAATATAGAATATCAGATTAAAAAAATATTTTAAGCTAAATATTTTAGCTTTGACCAGCCATGTTTTAAAAAACCTTCCCCTGTGGTCATGGGAGTTGCCGGAAGAAAATGTTGGTGTTTATTGGATACAAACAAACAGACGGGCAAGCTAAAGAATTGATTCTATGACAAAAACTCAATTTTTTCAACTTTTGTTTATCTTCTAAATTTTAAAGATTTAAGAGATTCAATTCAGGATTTAAAATCTATATTCGCAGCTGAACTTTGTTTCTCCCCCCCTTGCTTCCCAATCATCGCTGATAAGTACCTGAAGATGACCGTACAGCTTGATCCAGCATACTGTCCAAGTGCCATCTCCAGATAAAACAGTGGAAGCCCGAGCAGGAAAAGTGCCAAAAAGTACGGGATAAGAAAAGTGCCGCCTCCATTCTCATAACAAACATATGGAAACCTAGATAATTATAGATAAATAGTTTAAGATTTATTTATTTACTTGTGAAAGAACGAAATATTTTGCGAAATACATTTAAAAGAACAAAATGTTTTGATGATTACATGTAAAAGTACGAATATTTAGCTTATTGCACATTAAAAAACTAAATATTTACATTATTACAATTATTTGACAAATTACATGTAAAAGGACAAAATATTTGGCTAGTAAGAAACTATTTGGCTAATTACATGTAAAAGGACAAAATATTTGGCTAGTAACATGTAAAAGGAGAAACTATTTGGCTAATTACATGTAAAAGGACAAAATATTTGGCTAGAAACATGTAAAAGGAGAAACTATTTGGCTAATTACATGTAAAAGGACAAAATATTTGGCTAATTACATGTAAAAGGAGAAACTTTTTGGCTAATTACATGTAAAAGGACAAAATATTTGGCTAATTACATGTAAAAGGACAAAATATTTGGCTAATTACATGTAAAAGGACAAAATATTTGGCTAATTACATGTAAAAGGAGAAACTTTTTGGCTAATTACATGTAAAAGGAGAAACTTTTTGGCTAATTACATGTAAAAGGACAAAATATTTGGCTAATTACATGTAAAAGGAGAAACTATTTGGCTAATATGTAAAAGGACAAAATATTTGGCTAATTACATGTAAAAGGACAAAATATTTGGCTAATTACATGTAAAAGGAGAAACTATTTGGCTAATATGTAAAAGGACAAAATATTTGGCTAATTACATGTAAAAGGCCAAAATGTTTTTTAATTACATGTAAAAGGAAGAAATATTTTTCACCAAAACCAAACTGCAGTCCTTCAATTATCATAAAGGGAAATTTTCATCTCTCTGAATATCCCAGGGAAAGATTTTACAGGTTCTTTTGAAGTTTAAAACATTTCTTTGCAACTGACTTTAATAGATTTTAAAAGAAAACCCATCAAGTTCAATTTGTGGATTGGAATTGGAGGATATTTTAAAATCAAAATTATTATTTTACAATCGATTTTACTGTTTTACAAAATTTTTTTAATAGATAATATTCAAGTGGAAAAAACACTAAATTCAAAATATGTCCAAGACCAACTGCTAGACCTACAGATATTAGAGAACTGACCTCCAATATTCCCCGAACCAACTGCTAGACCTACAGATGTTAAAGAATTGACCTCCAAATATTTCCAAGACCAACTGCAGACCTGCAGATGTTTAAGAACTGACTCCAATTATTCCTCAGACCAACTGCCAGACCTACAGATGCTGAAGAACTGACTCCAAATATTCCCCAAACCATCTGTTAGACCTACAGATGTTTAAGAACTGACTCCAATTATTCCCCAGACCAACTGCTAGACCTACAGATGTTAGAGAACTGACTCCTAATATTCCCCAAACCAACTGCTAGACCTACAGACGTTAGAGAACTGACTCCCAATATTCCCTAGACTGACTGCTAGACCTACAGATGTTAGAGAACTGACCTCCAAATATTCCCCAGACCAACTGCTAGACCTACAGATGTTAAAGAATTGACCTCCAAATATTTCCACGACCAACTGCCAGACCTACAGATGTTAAAGAACTGACCTCCAAATATATCTAAGACCAACTGCTAGACCAACAGATGTTAAAGAACTGACCTCCAAATATTTCCGAGACCAACTGCCAGACCTGCAGATGTTAAAGAACTGACCTCCAAATATATCTAAGACCAACTGCCAGACCTACAGATGTTAAAGAACTGACCTCCAAATATTTCCGAGACCAACTGCCAGACCTACTGATGTCAGAAAGAACTCTGCATGGTTTCCCCACTGGTTTCTACCGTTGTTTGAAGGCGAGAGTTCTGAGGAATGTTCAGCCCCCTTCAACAAGAAAATTAACAAGATTAAAATTAACTATTTATAACACTATTATTATGGTTCGCAGTATCATAACATGTTTGTACAGAAATTTTCTCTTTATCAAGAAAGTTCAAGCCTTTTCAGATTACATTTTGATGTGATGGTCATTTCTAGATATAATTAAGTTCTGGAAGAAAATAGAGGCCCGGTGGACTGGAGGCCACTATAAAGGGAAATTATTTTTACGGGAGAAATGCTGCAAATCACTCTGAGCACAAATTACTCCGCTGGAGGGATGCTTAGAACACTAATTACTCCATCGGAGGGATTCTAAAAATCCCTTTAGGCACTAACTACTCCATGGGCACTCAGGACACTAATTATATCACTCAAGACACTAAATACTCCACCGGAGGGATGGTGACAACAACTCAGGACACTAATTACTCCACTGAAGGAATGGTAATTAACACTCAGGACACTAATTACTCCACCGGAGGAATGGTAATTAACACTCATGACACTAATTACACCACCAGAGGGATGCTAACAACCACTCAGGACACTAATTACTCCACCGGAGGGATGGTGACAACCACTCAGGACACTAATTACTCCACCGGAGAGATGTTAACAACCACTCAGAACACTAAATTACACCACCAGAGGGATGCTAATACCTCCCAGGACACTAATTACTCCACTGTAGAGATGCTAACAACCACTCAGGACACTAATTACTCCACTGGAGATTTGCTAACAACCACTCAGGACACTTAATTACTCCACCTGAGGGATGGTAATTAACACACAGAACACTAATTACTCCACCGGAGGGATGCTAACAACAACTCAGGACACTAATTACTCCACCTGAGGGATGGTAATTAACACACAGAACACTAATTACTCCACCGGAGAGATACTGATAACCACTTTTTTATCACCCTAGTCCAAGAAAAGGTCTGTTAGAATCCTAAAGACCATCTCTGTGATTGTCCCAAGTGGAAACGTGACCTCTGTTATAACCCCCCAAAAGAAAAGAAAATCACCATCCCAATCTTTGGTTTCATCTCCTTACCCAAAATACAAGTGATTACCTAATTTTACTGATACCTTATCCCCAACTTGACGGTTTAAAGTCTGAACTAGACCCTGCTAACAAAACCAGATACAGTAACTGAAATTGATACCGAGTCCACCTCTAATGAACCACCTCTAAATATCAAGAATCCCATGCCTGACCTTGAACTTGAAGCTCAATCTGAGCATGAATCAGAAGTTAAGAGATATTTTTGAATTTTAAATGATATAAATAATCATAAACTTATCTTAAGCTTGTAATGCTACTTATGTCTGCGATAATCAAAACCCGGCCGGTGTGATCTTTAAATGTTTTAGCACTAATAAATATTTATATCTCAAAAGATAACCATTCAGAAAACATAATTACTCCATCGGATGGATTCTGCAAATGTGGTTATCATCATCCCTTCCTCCGGTGAAGCAGTCAGTGCCCATGGGGTGATTTGCAGCATCCCTCCAGTGAAAATAATTTCCCTTCATTGGCCTCCAGTCATCCTCCAGTCCACTGCAGAGGGAATGCCAATTGTTACTATTTTCTTCCAGAACTCAATATAATTAGCTGTTTAACAGTAAAAAATAAAAAGTAACAGTTAGGTTCAATTGTCTTTCTTTTATATACAGCTAGCTTAACATTATAGCAACAGTATTACTTTATTGCACGTCATAGTAACCATAAGAGATATAGTACACATTACACAATAGTTTCATCAAAAGTATTGACTTTATTTTATTAGTGAAAATGCTGAAACTTTTTTGAAAAAAAATTTGAAAAAAAGTCTAATGTTTTATAGCCTTTAACACTTCCCAGCCACCCCTGAGTGTCCACAAAAAAATTCAGCCCAATCGGTCCAGCCGTTTGGCCGGCTATACTCAAAATATATGAATGTCTTGTTTTATTATATAGATTACCTTCATTTGAACAAATCTTTTAAGCTTCCAAGTCTCCCAAATTAAGAAAATCTTCCTGATAAAACAAATATTTTTAATTTGCAAATCTGCAAAATTCCTTGATGAGTGATGTCACACAAATCTTGCATAGAAAACAACAAGTTTTGATTTGAAATTAATTTGTGGATACGAAAATTCAGGATTACATTCTAAATACACATCACCAGCTGAATGGACTTACCAGTTTCAGTAACCAGACCGAACTTTTAAATCAGCGCATGACATCTATGTTAAAGTTAAGATTCTGCAGAAATTGACAAACAGAAATACGTAACAACACCCTCCCCCTCTTTTGTCGACATTTATTACAACTAGAAATTCAAGGCACTTCGCGCTCTTCTTTCTAGGCTTTTAGGGCGCTTCGCGCCCATCATCTATTTAAATTGTGAACATGTTCTTTTTGTTTACATTTCAAAACAAAGAAGAAGAAATGTTGCGGATTTTAATAAAAAAAATCGTGTATTTTCAAGAATTTAATTTTTTTACAAAATTAAAAACCTTTAAAACACATTTTTAAAAAATTTGTATCATTCATAAACCTTCCCTGTGGTCACGTGATGTCCCACAACAAATTTGGGCCCGATCGGTTCAGCCGTTTTGACGTTTATTGAATACAAACAAGCAAACAGACAAACAGACAAGCCAAATTTATATAGAGATTATTGTTTTTAAAAATGTGCCAATTCAAATATAAAAATCCTCTAAAATTTGAGAATGATCAAATATAGACATTTTAAAACAAAACTTAAAAGTTAAAAATGTTAATGGAAAGGTGCGCGAAGCACCCTAAAAGTCTAGTAAATTACATTTTAAAATAAAAACATATATTTCAAATCAGATTTACCTTTAACTATCTTTCACTTGTTCAGTATTTTTCATTAACTTTAATTAACATTATTTGTATTATTTGTATACACAGTAGACTGCAGAGTGCACTAGTGAACTCGTGTTCTATCCTGTATTAGCATAAAGGTCTATGCTCCACGGTAAAATATGCAAAAACTGAATAAATTTCAACAATATTTTTAACATTGTTAAATATGATTTTAGGGCTCTGGATGTGTTGTGTTCACGTTTCAAAATCTATTGTAATTTTGTATTTTTGGAAGACCCTAATTTGAGGCATGTTTATACATAAGAAAACACACGTATTGTTTCATTACCATACTTTAAGGGGAGTGTTAACGTAATTTCAATGGACCTCTGTGCATAGTTGGTACCTTTGAAACCTTTTTCTGATCAATAATATGGAAGATATTATTGTTTTTCAAAGTTTGAAAGTGTTTAATTCTCAGAATTCCTACGGTAGAGATGTGCAAGTCACTTTTGTAGCGAAACTAGAACTTAAAAAAGCAGTTTTAAAAACTATAAAACATACATTTCTGGTGCAAACTTGATCAGACTAAGCTTTAAAGGGTACCATTGTGAATCGGGCGTTTAAATCTTTAAGCTCACACTCCCTTTAAACATGATCTAAAAGAGGACCTCGTGTATTATATAGGGTTATCAACAAAGAATGACCCCCATAATGCGTAATGACAACGTAGAACTCTTTAATGTTGACAATCTGAAGAATGAATTTTGTCTTTAATCTTTAATGAAGGTTTTCACTTACCGCAATTTCCGATTTTCAAAGAAGCCAAATAGTTAAAAAAGAATTAAAGGGACTGTAAACGTTATTTTAAGTGACCCACTATCTCTAGAGTGGATACTCTATAAAACCAAAGTTATAGTGCAAGGAAAGTTAATTGCAGCTGCGTATATACTCTGCGTACATATTGAAACCAGTTCTCTCTGAGCGGAATTTGTAAACAAGAATTATATTAAATTAATTATAAGCATTAAATTTTGATAATTTGATAATTCACATAATAGTTTCCTATCACCAGAATATATCATTGATTGTTTATGTGAAAGATTGATCCCATGTCAGGATTCGACATCCGTCTTGTGTTTAAATTAGTGCCCAGAGACAGTGCACTGCAGTACAAAAGATGCGTACACCTATGAAATAACTTTCCTTGCTGAAACCTATCGGCGGCAGTTAATTTAATGTTGGACTAAAGACTAAATAAAAATTGATTTTTAAAGTTTTTATTTTTAGATCCAACTCATATAATGTAATGTTGGGATTAAGTTTAAATTACTAAAAGAAATTACGTGTTCTGTGAGAAATTAAATTAATAATCATCCACAAAATATTTAACCTACAGATCTCAGCTCAGACCAATAATGTGTCTAAAACTACAGAATGCAAATTGTTTTTAATTAATGAAAAAAGTCTTTTTTATTTATTGCTGTCATTGTGGGAAAGCTCTCTTTCTAATAAATAATTGTTTCTATTTATAACCTAAAGTAAATTCACATAAGATTGAATGTTTTCAATCATAACTCTTCTTATTGAAGACCTATTGAAATTTTTCTTCAAACCGATTCATTTTCTTTTCTCATATCTTGAACGTTAAATCACAACTAAAGGAGCTACTAGGTATCAAAGTCGTATGAGTAATTTTGCGTTATTTTGACCATCTCCTACACTGTCTAGTTTACGGTGTTTAGACATTAAAGCCGGATAAATTTTCTTTTCTCTTATCTTGAACGTAAAATCACAACTAAAGGAGCTACTAGGTATCAAAGTCGTATAAGTAATTTTACGTTATTTTGACCAACTCCTACACTGTCTAGTTTACGGTGTAGATATAATTATCACTATGTTCTCGACTACTAATTTTGAAAAGATTTTATCACTCTTTTATTAGATTCTTTTAAGGTTTTGCGAGATTAGCAGAGCTAACGTTTACCATAACATTCCTTTAAAGTTGTCCTATTTTTATTTTGACTTCTAATAGAGTCGAAACGACGTCACTATAGTTTCAGTAGAAGTAAATGTTCCCATTTACTGTTATAGCGCTGATGTAAGGATTTATCTCTAATTGGATAATGAGATAGATAGAAAGATAGATGTTACCTACATAATATTTCTATTGGTTCAGAATAGACACCAAACACATGGCTTAACCCTGATTGGATAAGGCGCTAATGGACTAGAGTGCGACAAATTCAACTATTATGTTGCACTTAAAACATAACATATTACATACACCATAACTATAATATATGTAAAGTAGTAATCTCTGTTTGTCTGTCCGATCATAACTCATGAACTCCTTGAGGCCTTGACTGATTTCTGAAATGTAGATTTGATAATTCGATAGAATGGGAATATTCTTATAGTCTGGTTTAGAAATTCTATGTGAGTGGGTTGAATTTTTCTGAAAAAAAACTCCAGACAAAGCTGGGTTTCTAAACTAGTTCACGTGAAACTAAAGTAAAGTGCACCGTGCATCAAAAGATGGAAATCTTTTATGTTTTCAATATTAACTTCTCTAACTGATGAGATATTGAGAAAAATCAAGATTGTTTAATTTTGAATATATAACCGGGTAAATTCGCTGTCGAAGCAGTTATGTCGCAGAATTTGACAATCTCCTACAGTCTAGGTGCAGAGACACAGTGAGTTGTTTACAAATATGATAAAATGTGAGCTAAAAATAATAAATAAAAAATGAAAATCACAAGGTTAGGAATATTGCAGCTGGTGTTTCTTTAATTCTGAAAATTCTGATTCTGGTTTCTATACAGCTAGCTGTAACTCTATCATATATTGGAATTTTTACAATCTTTTAAAAGATTTGAGCAACTGTAATGTGAATGTATTGTAATATAACAGAAATCCGCGATTTACATATATTGCAGAAAAAACTCAAATTCAGTTTCCACGATTATATGTAACTTCCTCTAAATTTTGCGGATGCAATATAAGAGAAAAAGAAGATAATCCAGTTATAAAACAAAACTATGAATAATAATTTCATAGATTAAATGTATTCAAGATCATAATTCTGTCTATAACAATGACCAAGAAATTGTCCGAATGAATGGGAAACCCTGTAGACAATGTTGTTTATGCCAGAATATAGGATGTAACCAGACCACAGAGCAGGAAAATATCTTTTCCGATTGGACCGGAACCTTCAAAATAAAAAATATTTATTTAAAATTATGGGAAGGAAACTTTTGAAGAGAATGAGTTAAACTGATTCTCCTGGCGGATGAACCGATCTCTAAAGCTCAAATTTTAGGTTTGACTAAAAAAGGAACTTAATTATTCCGAAAGAAAAGAACAAGTTTAACTTATTTCAGTCCATTAAAAAGTTTCATCATATTTTGCTTTTTGAAACTCTTTTATGTTTTGAAACAGGTTCATTTTATTTAATCAAAATGCTTCAAATAAAGATTATATATCTACTTAATAATTAGTAATTTTTGTAGAAATCTTTCATCAAAAATGTTTTAAGTAAACTTAGGGAAAACCTAGTGTTTAGGCAAAGCTGAGTTCCCAATCTAATAAATAAAAAAAAATCCTAAACCTGACCTGACACCATTGTCTCTCTGATAATATTTTTAAGGTCTGCGTAAGAGTTATCAATTAAACGAAACCGAGTTTCTGCTTCCTAAATCATAGACTATATATAGTTGATTTACACTTGTATAATATGCATACACAACAAGGGTGTATTATCAGTGTCCCCCGGGCATACCTCCCCCGGTCATACCTCCCCCGGGCATACCTCCCCCGGGCATTAAAATAATTTTTCTCTCTAGAATGTTTAAGCTGTGCGCTGAGCATTTTTTGCTGAAAAGTTTATTTATAAATTTTTTCCCGATGGGGCATCAAAGAAAAACCCAAAGGGGGAGAGATTTTGTTTGATCTTTTTTATCTCAAGATGTCTTAATACTCAATAAATCAAACAAAAAAATTGTGCGGATTTTATTTTATAGTCTTTCAGAACAGTCTTATTAGTTAAAAAAGTAAATCCTAGAAAATCATTAATTCTTTGAGAAGAAAAAAACAGAATCGAGCACTGAATAAAAAATTCTGATAAAGTTAATTTGTTAATTTTCTAAAAAAATGGGGGGGGGGGGAATTTAGTTTACTAAAAAATTAAACAAACTTTTAGACTTGTTGTTGCAGCCACCATTTTCTCTTCCAATGTTTTTCTTCTTTTAGACGTCGTCGTTACATCATCAGATATCTTCCTGGAAAAATCCCATTGCATGATTTGGAATGAAATTATTAAAAAAATTCTGCTTTTAAGAACACTTTAGTACACTATAGTACACTTTAATACATTTTAGTACACTTTAGTACACTTTAGCACACTTAAGTGCACTTTAGTAAACTTTAGTACACTTTAATATACTTTAGCACACTTTAGTACAATTTAGTACACTTTAGTGCACTTTAGTACACTTTAGTACACTTTAGTACACTTTAGTACACTTTAGTAAACTTATGTACACTTTAGTACACTTTAGCCACTTTACACATAATAAGCATAAAGCGGAACAAAAGTTGTTTTTTTTTCAAATTTTTTTATCTATAAATATAAAGTAGTAAGGAAAGTTCCAGGCAAAGCTGGGTTCCCTAGATAGATAGAAATATAGCTGAATATTTCGTATTTTTTAACTGTTACTTATGACTGTTTCAGAATTGTACTGCTTACAATTACAAACTACCAAATCCCTAGGTTTATTTTTAAATTAAAGTTTTGCATTTTTTTGTTAAAAGTAGAAATTAATAAATGTAATTATGTACTTGAGCTGGATCCAAAGATGCTCGATATCTGTATTGTTGAGACTTTGACCAGCGCAAACAGAGTTAGCGGTCAGCCAGGTAGAGAATATATTCAGCTTCTGAAAACATACGTAAATATACGCAATGTTGAGCATACGAGTTTTTACGTAAATACACCTATAATGCGTATACATATAAAAACGCTTTATCATTTTTACGTTTTCGGGTTTTAGGGACATTCAGATTCTGAAAACAGAGTTTGCAGTCAGTCAAGTGAAGAATATTTTCAGGTCCTGAAAACAAAGTGAGCGGTCAGCCAGGTAGAGAAAACAAAATATATTGAGTATCAAATATCAAATTTAATATTGTGTTTGCTTTATAAATATGCTTTGGTAATTTTCGTTTTCTATAATCTCGTTTCAAAAAAACTTTCTTCCTTACATTAGAATAAAGTATGTCAGTGCTTAGTATTTCCCCCTGGAGCAATCCAACTTCTTCCTTTTCTTTCTCTAGATTTGATTTTGCTATTGCTCTAGCATCCTCCAAGTTTTCTAGAAATGAAAGAAAAATCATCCATTTTTGGGTAACTATGCAGCAAACATTAATATTAGACTGTTTCTAAAAAACCCTCAAAATTAGGTAATAATGAAATGTGAATAAAATATATCGAAACTTTTCTTTTTCTATGGTTTAAAATCATTGTGAGAGGTTTAATACTTAAAATTTTTTTTCCATTTAACAAAAAATGGGTTCAGATTTAATCAATTGCGTGAAGTAGCTGAACCGCGTAGACGTAGTTCAAATACTTCATTTGTGCGCTGAAGAGAAGTAGTTGAACCATGACTGCGCGGTTCAACCATTTCTTGCTATTCAATAAACCTGGTTCAACCATGTCTTACTATTCAATAAACCTGGTTCAACCTTGTCTTACTATTCAATAAACCTGGTCCATGATATGAGATTAATTTTATTTCTATGAAAAATAAAAATGATTATAATATTTTCAATACCCTTTAAGAAATGTAAAAATTCCTTTCAATAGATGTATTTGTAGATGGAGTTATCATATTTATATATGGTTACATAAATTTAAATTTAAATTGGCATAAGGGGGGGGGGGGCAGCCACCTTTTTCCATCTAAATGAAGATGGCAAAAACAAATGCTGTGAAAATTACATCATATCTTTTCTCAGAAAGAATCGAAAATCAAGTATTTTGTTTTTAAATTTCTTTATTCTAATATTTTACAATTACAGGAATTTACCTAAATGCTGTTGAGTAGTGTTCGTGTTGGATTCGATTAACCCATCCTCTAGAAAATAATACAAACATAATATTGTGAAAATAAAATTTTGAATCCGGAAAACCGTCTTATTTTACTAGTTTTATTATCGCAGAAAACTGATTAAAACACCACAATATGATTTATTTCTTTTTACCTTTCTTGGTAAATTTTTCTCTCTCTTTTTTTCTCTTAGTACACCCTGTTTAAAAACCAAAATATCTTTTTATCTTTTATATTCTACTTTAATGGACCACAAATTTAAATTTATATTTCTCGATCTCATTGCTCTCATTGCTCGTATATAAAACTGTGAACTTAGATAGAAGGAGAAGGTTCAATTTACTTGACATTACTGCTTCGACTTTGTGACCTCGGAGGTTTGATTTTAAACACAAGTAAATTTATCCGAGGCCGAATTTAAAGAATTTGAGCCGCGGCTCAAATATGGTTCGATACACTTTAAATATTGTATTCAATGTTTCAATATTTAAGCTGGCGCTCAATTGAAACCGGTTTTTGCGGGATTTGAGACGCGGCTTAAATTCATCAAATTCAGACACCGGTTACAAATTAGAAATTCAAAACAATTCAATATCTCTTCAACCTGAGAAGTTTTAAACTTGTGCTTGAAAAAAGGTTATATTTTAATCTAACGTGCACGGTGGAACTTACTGCTTAAAGAACATATTCGCCAAAAATAATTACGTAAAAAGTTCGGAAAAAGGCAGACTTTCAAATATAAACTTTAAAATTATTGTTTAAATTAGTCGTTCTCAATAAATTATTAGACAGAAAAGGACTATCAAAGGATAAAATTTAACGATTTACTAAAAATTTTACTTGTTTATACGAATTAAACCATACTAGGAAAAAAATAATGTTTGTATGTCTTCCTAAATCTTGAAGGTTTGCATCTGTACAGTACAAGGCCTGTATGTACAGGAGTACAGAGAATGCCACCCGCATTTTATGAGAACATTTTTTCCACTAAAAACTGAATCTAGCAACATGAGGGTATAATCTCGAGTGTTTTGAATTTGGCAGGTATTTTGCTGATCAGTCAGTTTTAAATAAAATATAAAATGTCTACGATGTGACCTGGTAATCTATGGGCGTGTGCTTCTATAACTTTACAAGGAAATTAAAAGACTTTTCAGTAATAACCAGAAAACTCTGAAGACGACGTTTAGAATCAAGTTATAACTTAAAAATATGAAATGAGCATGAGACACAGCAATTGTAAATAAAATCACAAATGTAAGCAAAAAAGTAAATTTCCTTAAAATAAACCAAAATATATGTCTTGAAAAATTTAGCTCAGAAACGTCAAATTCATAAAAAATCTAACAAATTATAAGATAAAAAATCGGTTTTTGGGGAAGACAGAATATAAAAACCTAGTTTTGTAGCCTTAAATAGAACATTTTTTGAAATATCGAGAAACGAACAAATACAGTCGATATTTAACGGTTCAAACTTTAAGATGCAGCTTATGATGCCCATGACAACATGTTTTGAAAAAAAATCCCAAACAATTAGTTTTGTCAATTACCATTGTGATCTCTATTCATTAGATCGTTAATTCTTCCATAACTTTTGCTTCTGTTTAAATTTTTCTGTTTTAAAACTTTCAAAAATATTCATATCATTCTTTTCTTGTTTTACCGCCCTATATTTATCATTTAAAAATGCGAAAACTGGCGGAAGACTTAGATGCTGTGGCATGGAAGACCGTACGGTTGTGACTGTCTGAAGACAAAAATCTAATATGTGGCATGGAAGGGAAAAATGTTGTCGCGTATGGCCTCCTGCCTTCCCCTGCTCTACATACATATTAAAATGGTGTAGTTCAAATTTGTTTAGATTTTTTAAATATATAGTTTTACATATAGGGTGTCTCACAAAACATTACAGTTGGTGAATAGTTTTGAATGTCTTCCTCCATATTCTGTATTAGATATAAAGACTTATGCAGTTTATTTCGTTTAAAAACTCATTCAGTAAAATTAATTAAGGACTGCATTTTTTTGTTATTCGCTATGGTATCAAACAACTAAACAAATTAGGGAAGAGGACATTTTAAACTATTCACCAACTGTCATGTTTCGTGTAACACCCTGTAAGAGAAAATGTAAAAATATGCAAAATTACGAAAAAATAGACGACATTGATCATTACTCATTACACAACATATTTATCATTTCAGCTATTACGTAATCATCGAATCCTTTAACTTATAAATTATTTATTCAATTGTATTCTCTGATACAACTTTAATAGTAATTACAGCCATTCCCTCAATTTAAAGCTTAATTTTACTATCTTATTTTTCCATTTCCCTGAATATAAATCTCCCACGTACGTTTTTTAATTCATGAAACGGCATTTGAAAATAATTTTAAAATGAAGAAATTGTTATTTTTTCTGATCAGGCAAAGGTTTTAAGGGCAACCTTGGTAGTTAGGACATTTCACTCAATAAATGAAATTAAATGTACAGTCCCTTTGATTTAGACGGCACAGGAGAATACTGAATAAGTTTACTTTCCGAATCATTACAGCTAAATTTTAGTCAGTGGTAAATTTAAATTTAAAGTGTTACAACATTATTTAAGTTTTAAATATTCCCTTTTCTTTTTAACGGGATTTTCAACAATACCCTTCACAGGTACGATTAAAACCTTTATATGAATAGATATCAGTTTTTTTTCATTTGTGGGTTCTTTGCGAATATTACTTGCGTCATGCACATTTCTAGCTTATAAGAAGCATTGGAGAAATTTACAGAATAAATACTTTTAGCAGAGGAAAACCGACGTTATCTTCTATGGTTAATGTAGTCCTGCGACCAAATTTAATGAAAAGGAAACCTAGTTGATAAAATAAAACTTCTTTGCTACTTGACCCGGCTCACGGGAGAACTGGTTGAACCCAAGTAATATTAATGTTAGTGCCATGCGTCCTGTGTTTAGATAAAAAATATAGCTATAAATATTTATTTAACAAATAAATCATACAACTAAAATTATTTTTTAGTGAGAAATTAAGATTTAGAATCAAGTCCAAGATCTGATCCTGGATTAGGATCCAGTCCCTGATCAAGTTCTGGATAAAGATAAAGTTTTTGATCTAATCTTGGATTAGGATCCAGTCCCTGATCTAGTTTTGGATAAAGATCAATTTCTTATTCTAATCCTGGATAAAGATCAAGCCCCTTATCTAATCCTGGATTAGGATCCAGTCGCTGATCTAGTTCTAGATAAAGATCAAGTCCCTGATTTAGTTCTGGATATAGATCAAGTCTCTGATCTAGTCCTGGATAAAGATCAAGTCCCTGATCTAATCCTGAATAAGGATCCAGTCCCTGATCTAGTTCTGGATAAGGATCAAGTCCCTGATCTAATCCTGGATAAGGATCCAGTCCCTGATCTTGGTCTGGATAAAGATAAAGTCCCTGATCTAATCCTGAATAAGGATCGCCTCCTCCTTAACAAGGAACTCAACGACCTCTTCGTCCAGTTCAGACTCGTCAAAGTTGTCGGTATCCACTCCGTTCCTGAACAATAACATGGTTAAGAGAAAAAGAGGCTTTTTTTGTTCCGAGAATAACACCAAAACATTAACAAAAATAAATAAAATGAATTTAAAAAAAATGAAGAATGTTTTAAAGTTACATTACATTTTTGTTGATTTGTATTATTTCTATTTAAATAAGTAAAAATCAAAAAAGCTGAATTTATATTTGACAAACCTGAGGGCGAGCCTGTCCTCGATGGTGTCTGCGTACTCGATCACATGCTTCTCCCTGTACTCACGGAACTTGTCCATGGCGGCTCTCCTCTTGTCAATCTTAACACAGTTGAGTTTATTAATTAGTAATCTCTGCTTGTTTGTTTGTCCGATCATAACTCTTGAACTCCATCACCGATTTGCACCAGTTCCTAAGCCAGTATTTTGTAAAATAGTAATCTCAGTTTTTTGTCTTTTTGTTTCTTTATATGTCCGATCATAACTCAGGAATCCCTGGAGCGATTTGCCTCAAATTTTAACTGAGGAACTCAGTAGAATAAGGAGAATATTTTTAGCTTAGATTGGAAATGTAAGGCTGACTAATGAGGGAAACATTAAATGGCTAATAAAAGCTAGATTCCCAAGCTAGTATACATGTTGAATCGTCGATATTTTCAGGAGAAAATAGAATATTCTTCCGAAATCAATATTTTTCGACATTGCAGGGGTGTATATAATTCCATTTCCCCCCCACCCCCCCTTGGGGGGGGGAAAGAAATCAAATACGATTTAAACCTACGTCACTTGTAAAGGCTTCTGTAGAGGCTTTTCATAGAACAGAGTGGGCTGAAAACATCAGTAAAGACATGCTAGAAACAAGTGCCAGAGTACATCTAGAGGAGCTGGTTGAAAATCTTATAGAA
The DNA here is from genome assembly GCF_000591075.1 of Eurytemora carolleeae. NCBI lineage: Eukaryota > Metazoa > Arthropoda > Copepoda > Calanoida > Temoridae > Eurytemora > Eurytemora carolleeae. Next base: position 221,926 of record NW_019396308.1, on the reverse strand, counting down.
GACAAACTTCAGGAGAAGTTTGAAGTTCAGGATAGCCTTCTGCAGACATTCATTCCATTCCTGACATTTAAACAAAATTCTGATCAGTAGTCCTTGGAAGTGTTATATCAACTGTTCCAAAAGAATTATAGGCAGAGTTTGTCAGCAGAGTCTAGATTCTTTGACCTGTTTGAACATGTTAATATCAAATCATATACTGAAGCCTACTGTGAAAGTGTGGGATCCCACATGAATATACTAGTTAATAAGGAAGAAACCTCACATCAAGCTTTTTCTCAGGAGAGCTTATCATAGCTTTAAATGCTCCTCCTCTTCACATCTTAAAGAAAAAAATCATCACTGAAATCAGGGATGAGTTTATGAAGGAGATGACCTTTGTAAGAAAGATGGACAACGCCAGACTTTCCAGACAGTACTCCAAACTGAAGTTTGCAGATCTATCTCTTGGACAGCTACGGAAGAACCATGAAAATCAGTCTCATGTCCCTGTAGACTTTTTTATTGTTTAATTAAGTAAGAATAAGTAATTTTTTTTAGATGATACTTTAATAAATCTAACAAGAGTTTAATATATGTATTTTTAGTTGTCGAGTTTGAGGAAGGAATTCAAAAAAAATTTAGAGGGGGGGGGGGAAAGAATAAAAAATATGGAATTATATACACCCCTGCGACATTGTTAAGCATTTGGCAGGCCGCAAGATTTTAATGCAATAAAATTTAACCGTCTACTTGGTGAGAGAAAAATGAGAAAAAACCTTTTTAATCCTGATAAATAAATAATTAACTCACCAGCTCTTTACTTGCTTTACTTTGTCTCATCTTATCCTTAGCGTTGAACTGGTCGCTGTACTTCTTCAGGTTCTTCTTGATCTCCTTCACCTGCTTCTCAGACAGCAGGGTCTGGGGTCGGGGTCTCCACAACAACTAAACAAAATATTGTATAGTTTGGGTCATCTTGCTCAATGATTGTTTAACAAGGACGGCCCATATCATCAATCCAAACCATTACTGGGTAAATCATAGACGTCCTGCTTCCGGTTTTTGTGGCTTAAGTGAGTACAAGGGTGTACTTTTATATAATAATTATTTATTTTCAAATAAGTTATTTGTTTGCGCTGAATGAGTTTTATTTGCTCAATCTGGAAAAAATACAAAAATAGGACATGAAAATGCAAGTTTCATCATTTTCCTTACTTTCTACACAAAATTTATTATTTCTCCTAAAAAAATAATTTATTTTTCCCAATTCCTCGAAAAAAATCTGAAAGTTCAGCGCAAACTTCTAAAGAAAATAATAATTTTCTGGGAAGATATACACCCCGAGTGAGTACTGACTATACTTAGCGAGTACTGACTATACTTAATCAGTATCGGACCATGGTCTTGCAGCTTGAGAGAGGTTTAAATTAATGAGCAAGGATGAAATGTCCTGCTACAGTGGACATCAGTTGCTTATTGATAAGGATCCGGATACTGGATCCGCACAGTAAAAAAAAATTGATCCGGATCCACGTCATGAATATTTCTTTAAGATTTACTTATTTATTTCGCGTTTATAAGGAAATTTTTGATAATCTTTTTTGCAACATATCAGATTAGGGTATTAAGCGCAACAAGTTTTTTTCCTCGCAGTATTTGGTTGATATTTTACTCCTTGGATCCGGATCCAAGAAGCCAAAATGTTGCGGATCCAAGGGATCCAGATCCGGATCCTAAGCACTGTCCTTGGGTCTGCATAAGATGAAGATAACTGCTTGACCCTGAGATTCACAATACAATAGTTCTGACTACATAAATTCTCAAATTACCTGACAGAATTTATCAATGACAGCTCTCTTCAATATTTTGCCCTGGAAGTTCCAAATCCAGTAAGCATTGTCAACCTTGTGACCCCAGAATGAGACTCCAGTAACAACATACCTAGAACAGGGCTGTATACAACACCAAAATTACATTAGTATCAAAAGAATAGTTCTTAGGCTGATTTCCTCCATATATTGATTTTCCTTGGAACCTTTTCCTTTTCCTGAGATGAAATTTAAAGAATTTGAGCCGTGGTTTAAATCCGCCAAAACCCGGTTTAAATAAAGCGCCGGCTTAAATCTTGAAACATTTGATACAATTTTAAGTGGAACCAACCATATTTAAACCGCGGCATAAATTTAAACCGCCGCTCAAATTCTTTAAATTCGGCCACTGATTACACTTTTAAACTATCTTAAATAACTTTCCCTTGTAAGGCCTTTGAAAAAAAAACCTTTTCTTTTTCTCTCCTTTCACACGTCTTCCCTATTTTGTTTGGTCAAATTTTAAATTATTTCCCCCGTACTGTACTGTACATACCTGCCGGTAGGGTCCCACTCGACATCTGTACACATGAAGTGCTCTCCAAGCCCCATGGTAGTGAAGTCGCTGGTGTCGATGAACTCCAGAACACCATTCATAGATCTAGTAAATAAAGGAATGTAAATCATTTAATAATTTTCAGTCAATAATTTTCCATGGACTAGGAATCATTATAAAATACAACAATCCATCAGTAACCTCATCTACAATCTATTTTTTACATCATTCCATTAATCCATTATTCCATTAATCCATAAATCCACTAACCCATGAACCAATATGTACCTTAGTCCGGCCAGAATAACAAACTGCCCTGTTGGAGACCAGAAAATATGATTCGCCGTTTTCCGTTCATATTTCTTCACAAGGATCGGAGTCTGACCGGCCTTCAGCTTATAGAAGGATACACTGAAGGACTGAGATTCTCCGTGTATAACTGCAAACTTGGAACCAACAGGTTCCCAAGAAAATGCATGAACTGACTCTTTAACCTGGAATTCAAATAATGAAAAGTATTGGTAGTAGGATCTTTTAAAGGTTTATTTGAAGTTGTAGTTAAACATATTATGCTTCAGAAACAAAGTATTAATTATTAGAATTATACACTTAAAACAGAACATGTAAATCAGATAAAGGTTTCAAGGGTACCGTTGCAGTGGCTTGTATTAGTTGTGACTCATATTTTGCCACCCTCCCTCCCCATTCCCCTTCTAGAATCATATTTTTTCCCCCTAAATCCACATTTAATAAAACGGGTATATTTTACAGGTTTCTCGAAGACATTTTTTGGATTTTATTAGTATAAAGAAGGTCAACTTCAACGCCCCTCCCTGTTTTTTTTTTAATAATTTCTGATACTGTTTTTAAGTTTTTTATAGGTTTTTTTTAAAGTTTATTTCTGTTTTTTCCCCTTTCAATCTTCCCCTTTTTAATTTTTTCTTCATGGCCTCCTCCCCCCTACCCCACCCAATGAAAGCTCAGAGAAAAACATACACCCCTGTACTGTTGTAAATTGTGCATTGATATGTTTGAATGGTGAGTCACTTAAATTACGCGTACAGTCCCTTTAAAAACTGATCCGAGTTTGAATGAGATAAACATGATTTTGTTTTGAAGAATTACACGTTTTTAGAAAAAAACACAATAAATCAGATTGAGATGGCATCGTTTTAATGAATCCCTAAATTACGATAACAGTCCCTTTAAATCTTCTGACATTGCGAAGTATTACCTCTACACTGTCGACAGGGATCTGTTTCTCAAGCATATGGAAGATCTCGAAGTTGCAGTACATACCAGCGTACTTGTTATCGCCGGCCTTCTCTACACTCAGGATCTTCTTGTACCGGTCAACCTAGAAAATTAAATATCTTTGTAATTAATTATTTTTACAAGCAGCAGAAGCGCTTACGATATTTTCCTAATATCAACCCAGTCTATAAACAAAGGTTCTAAACTCCAACCATCTAACTACAGACCTGTCGGTCTAGCCTCTTTTCCTTGAAACATCTTTGAAAGTATGTTAAGAGATAAGTTCATTACACATCTTACTGACAACAATCTCATAAATTCAAGTCAGCATGGATTTATGTCCAATACATCTTGTGTCACAAATCTCCTGGGGTTTTTGGAGACTGTGACAGGCTATATACTCAATGTAGATAAGGAATTAAATCTAGACCGTAATTATCTCAACTTTTTCAAGGCTTTTGATACTGTACCCCATCTGAGATTAATTGAAAAAATCAAGGCTCATTCTATTGGTGGAAAGGTTCTGAAATGGATTGAAAACTGGTTACAACACACACACAAAGAGTAGTACTCAATGGATCTTCAACACCATGAAAGGTGCTATCTGGATTTTCTCAGGGTAGCTTGTTTGGTTCATTAATGATATTGATAAAGCTGTGTGTCAAAATCAATAAGAAGTTCACTGACGATACAAAAGTAGGACACATAGTTATGAATCACACTGACTCGGAAACCCCCTTCAAACAGCTCTCAATAATCTGTCCAGCTGGGCGGATTTAACACTGATAAATGCAAGGTGATGCATATGAGAAAAAGAAATTCTGAAGAACCAGGTCCTATCTAGAACAGAAAAAAGATATTGGAGTAATAATCCATAAATCCCTGAAGCCATCCCTCCAGTGTAAGGAAGCATCCAGAAAAGCAAATGGTGTTTTGACCCAAATTGCACGCTCCTTTCATTACATAGACAGAAAAACCTTCTTAAACCTGTACACAACTAATGTTAGGCTTAATTTTTCTACCAAAAAAGCTTGAACCACATATTAAATTTAACACCAGAATGGAACCCATGGCTTCAACAGGATCAAGAAGTGCTTGAAAATGTACAAAAAAGAGGTGTCACCATAATAGACCGGACTACACAGCAATGAATAGAAACAGGTTGAAAGAACTGCGAATGCCGAGTCTGAAGGACAGGCGGATTCAGTTTGACATGATCCAGACTTTCAAAATTGTTCACGAGATTGATAGGGTTGAGTTTGTAGAAGACAGAGGAACACGACTTTCAGTGGATCCCTTGGACATTAAAAGTAAACTATCCAATACAGAGTTGAGAAGAAGATTTTTCTCTAATCGTACAGTTCAATAATGGAACAACCTGACAAAAGAAATATTTCTAGAATATCTGAAAGATGTATATCCAATGTCCCTATCAGCAAGCGCTTTATTCAAGACTAAGAAAAACAAGTAAAAGTATGTGGAAGTGCTACAAAAAAAAAAAAAAATTTCAACCAATTAAAAAAGCCGCCTCTACTTAAAACTGGAATTTATTCATTTAATGACTGAATATACGAAAAGTGTTTAATTTCTATCGGAGGGCACCCTGGGGGGGAGGGGGGATCCAGATCCGGATCCTAAGCACTGGTTTAAAGATAATATCTGTTTGTCTATGTGGGTTCAGAAGATAATATTTGTTTGTNTTTCAAGAAAATATAAACCCCCAGATCAATTCTTATTAACTGTAACAATTTCTGTTTCCTTGTTACCTTGACACAGAGATAGTCTCCACATTTTTGCCAGTGCATCTTACAGTCCGCTACATTGAACAGATTCTTCACCCTGATCTCTTTTCTGTGCGGGATCTCAAGCAGCACAACACGAGCAGGCACATCCTAGTATATTTCACAGTGTACAGTACAGTACAGCACAGTACAGGACAAACAGTACAGTACAGTACGGTACAAATAGTACAGTACAAACAGTACAGTACGGTACAGTACACAACAACATCAAGTACATGAGAGTACACAACAACATCAAGTACATGACAATTCAAATAACACAATTTTCATAATTTTAACTCTAAAATCTATTATTCTTGTTGTTTTTGTCGAATGGATAAATTTACCTTATCTTCAGCAACCCAGTAAGCCAGTATATTCTCCTTAGGACTCCAGGAGAAATCTTGCATTCCAGGTACCTGACACAGCAATCAATCAATCAATCAATCAATCAAACCAGGAATCAATCAATTGATTAATCAAATAATCAAATCATCAAGCAATCAATCAATTGATCAATCAAATAATCAAATCATCAATCAATTTATCAATAAAAAGTTCACAAAAATATTGATAACGGAGATTTTAGGGCGCCGCTCCCCTTCCCCTTTTCTAAAATAATTTTGGGTTTTAACTGTTGCTCTTTAACGGGAGTGTTCGCGAAAATGAAAGGGGGTAATAGACTGATCACGAATTGAATTTTGGTTTGGGCGCTACAAATTTCTACTTCTAGATGTTGCGTATAAATGGGAGATGATGGTTAAAAACGTCTTGTACCCAAAATTCAGTATACAACCAAAGGATTTCACAGAGCTGCAGTATTCCACCCAAACCGTAAATAAGTCAATTAAGATTAACACAAATCATTCAGGTACTACACATTTTAAATGTTGAATACATTTTAGGGCATTCGTATGTAGTTTAAATATCTTAATCTTTCTTATTTTTAATGCATGTATATAATGAGAAGTCGAGATGAAATCTTTTTTGCCGAAAGGTGTCTCTAGTTGTCGATATTATTTGAAGTTTCCCTCATTTGTGCTAGCAGCTCTTTCAGTTTTACTTATGCAATATAATGATGACCCAATCATTGAATGTACACTAAACATTATCACGGCATAACAGCTCATTATTGAGGAAGGACAAAAGTGTGATATAATACATCGTAGCTTTTACAAAAAGGGTCACCTTGATACTTTTCTTGTCCAGTAGACCAAAGGAAGGTGTCTCGTATATAGAGAGGGTTCCGTCCTGAAATAACATTAAATATAATTTGATAAAACTGAAGTGCTTAGGATCCATTTCATTTTAATCCGCCCTGAAAAAATCCGAATCCGGATTCAGATTATTTAACAAAAGAAGAATTTTTAAACGCTCATATTTTATGCTAAAAATTGATGTATTAACCATTCAGAGATAAGGAAAATTGTAATAATCTTTTAACTTTAAAAAGCATTTAAATTTGGATAATGAGAGCAAAAAGTCTATTTTAACAGTTAAGTAATTATTTTGCCCCTTGGATTTGGATCCGTGGATCCGCATATTTTTGCGGATCCGAGTCCGAATTTAATGAATTTGAGCCGCGTCTCAAATCCCCAAAAAACTGTTTTCAATTGAGCGCCGGCTTAAATCTTGGAAACATTGAATACGATTTTAAGTGGAACGAACCATATTTGAGCCGCGGCCCAAATTACTTAAATTCGGCCTCCGGATCCTAAGCACTGAAAAATAGGTTTAATTCAGTGATGACGTAAGTCATTTTGAAAGTGTGAACAATTATTTTTTTGTCTGTAAGTGTACATTGATAATACTAGTCTAATTCGTCAATTATTTTCTTTACATATTTGGTGGTGAAAAAATCAAGTTCTTCCCTTATACGACGCTTTGATACTTAAAGTTAATAATGTTTTCCCTACAATAGTAAGTGATTAAGGCTTCTTTTTATTGTCACCTTGGACATCCTAGCGAAGAACTTGTCATCATGGCTCCACTTGAAGGCAGGTATCATCGGGGGATCCTCGGCATGGAATGCACGTTTCTTAGCTCCAGTCCTAGATATAATTTACAATCAAATAAGTGTTAAATCTGAAAGGCTGTAAAGCTGTGGCCTGGAGTCCAAGCCAGGCTAGAGCAAAATTTATAAAGCCGGAGTTATAAAGATCTTAAAAATAAACGATGCTTTTAAGAGAAATCAGTTTGGAACACAGTTTACAATGGCAGTAGTAATCTTGTATCCCAGATAACAATGGCGGTGGTTACCTTGTATCCCAGATAACAATGGCAGTGGTTACCTTGTATCCCAGATAACAATGGCAGTGGTTACCTTGTATCCCAGATAACAATGGCAGTGGTAATCTTGTATCCCAGATAAGAATGGCGGTGGTAATCTTGTATCCCAGATAACAATGGCGGTGGTTACCTTGTATCCTAGCTAACAATGGCGGTGGTTTACCTTGCATCCCAGATAACTATGTCAGTGGTAACCTTGTGTCCCAGATAACAATGGCGGTGGTTACCTTGTATCCCAGATAACACTGGCGGTGGTTTTACATTGTATCCCAGATAACAATGGCGGTGGTTACCTTGTATCCCAGATAACGATGGCGGTTGGTTCCTCTGAAGGGGGACCACGTGGGCTGAATGTTACAACGTACTTCTCACAAGGAGAGAAATCAATAAACTGAAAGAAGAAAATATAAATACTATGATTTAAATTTTTATTTCAATGCGATTTGTTTTAATAATCAAATATTACAACATTTTAACTTTAGAATAAAGATCGAAGTACATGTATTCATTTATTAAGTACAACTGTTGGATAGTTTGTTGTTTAAAACATAAGACACATTTATCAATTTAAAAGAAGATATTTTAAAGGGAAGTAAAAAATACAAATAAATAGAAATAAGATTTTGAAAAGTAAAGAGAAAAAAGAAATCAAGAAATTTAAATCCTTGTTTTTAAAGCAAAAATTAATTGATTTTTGGTTCTGACATTTATAATTGAAAGTATGGCATGCATTGCTCTTTCATCATTTTAAAAACTATGTTTCCCCATTTTAATGGTGGAAAGGTTGTTATTATGTTGTAATATAAAAACTAAGATAAAGAAAGATATTTAGAATGAATTATTAACCTCAACTCCAAAATGTGCAAACTTCTGTAGTTGTCCAAACTTATCTCCTCCCCACAGAGCAATTCCTCTAAAAAGAGCATGAGGGTGAACCAGAATAATGTTCTGGAGTGGTTGACAGGAATATAAACCAAGCCTCTCCCAACCCACATAAAATACACCTCCCCCCCCC